>NC_058133.1:250339374-250424228 GCF_016433145.1 Gracilinanus agilis | reverse complement strand
TCACCTACATCTCCCAGTTATTCACCCACCTCTCCCAGCTACTCACCAACATCTCCTAGCTACTCACCCACATCTCCCAGTTACTCACCAACATCTCCCAGTTATTCACCAACATCTCCCAGTTATTCGCCCACCTCTCCCAGCTACTCACCTACCTCCCCTAACTACTCACCTACCAGCCCCAACTATACCCCAACATCACCCAGCTATAGTCCAACATCACCCAGCTACTCACCCACCAGCCCCAACTATACCCCTACGAGCCCCAACTACAGCCCTACCTCCCCCAGCTACTCTCCAACCTCTCCCAGCTACTCTCCAACCTCCCCCAGTTATTCTCCTTCAAGTCCACGATATACACCACAGTCTCCAACCTATACCCCAAGCTCCCCTAGTTATAGCCCCAGCTCTCCCAGCTACAGCCCAACTTCACCTAAGTATACTCCAACTAGTCCTTCCTACAGCCCCAGCTCACCAGAGTATACACCAACCTCCCCCAAGTACTCACCCACCAGCCCCAAGTATTCACCCACCAGCCCCAAATACTCTCCTACCAGCCCTACTTACTCACCTACCACCCCAAAATATTCCCCTACATCTCCTACCTACTCACCAACCTCACCGGTCTATACTCCAACTTCCCCCAAATACTCCCCCACTTCCCCCACCTATTCGCCCACCTCCCCTAAGTATTCACCAACCAGCCCAACTTATTCACCCACCTCTCCCAAGGGGTCTACCTACTCTCCCACCTCACCTGGCTACTCCCCAACCAGTCCTACCTACAGCCTCACCAGCCCAGCCATCAGCCCAGATGACAGTGATGAGGAAAACTGAGGGGGCACTAGAGATACTAGAAGCTGGAGAGTGGGAGAGTTCATGGCCAGGTTATCAAAATTCTCTTCCTGCCACTTTCAAGATGACCCCCACTGACCCCACACTTCCTACCCTTATTTTTAATCTCATTCTAGATGGGTATTTTTTCATTTGGTTTTTTGATTGTGCTTTCTTGATATCATCTTTTTGTTCTGAGCTTCCCCACTCCCAGCTCCCTAGAGCCTGAGGGTGGGATGGGTGACCAAGGACACACCCCTAGGCCTATCCCCACTAGGTCCCTAACTTAATTAGTTCGATTGAAAATGGGGAAAAAAGAGGTTTTAAAACCAGAATAGGAGAGGGGGTAGTACTTGTCCTTGGAATTAGACACTTTTCACAGGCAGTATGAAGCTGCCTCTTATCTGTTTTATTTTATTGAAGTTTAAATAAAGTTTTACTAATTTTGACCAAAAGACTGTTCAAGTGTTTGGTGCTTTTTCTTCTATGTTGGGAAGAAAGAGAGTGAGATAAGGAAAATGTTAAGAATCTTTAAAGTGAGGATTGCATCTTCATTACCTAGTAATGGACTGTACTCACCTTCCTTCCTGTGCTTGTCCTTACATCTAGTAATTAGGTAATAAAAGATTAGAAGGAATGGGAGTGATTTGGACTAGAAAAATGTACAAATTAACATTAAAATTACACTGGGGGGGAAGGGAGGGCAAGGCTAGATGGCTCAATAGATTCAAATATGGCCTCAGACACTCCCTAGGTATGACCCTGGGCAAATTTCAACTCCCATTGCCTAGTCCCTACCTCTCTTATGCCTTGGAACCAATACACTGTATTGATGTTAAGATGGAAAGTAAAGAGTTGAATAATTTTGTTCATGAGTCTTGGATCTGGAGCAGACTTCAGAAGTCATCTCATCCAAATTTCTCATTTTGCAGATAAAGCAACAAACCAAGAGAAGTCTAATGGGTTTTTCAAAGCCTTGTAATGAATTAGTAATAGAACTGGGACTTATTTTTCAGTTGTGTCTGACTCTCCATAATCCCATTTGAAGTTTTCTTGGCAAAGAGACTGCAGTTCTTTGCTATTTTCCTTCTCCAGCTCATTTGAGAGATGAGGAAACTGAGGCAAACAGGGTTAAGTGACTTGCCCAAAGTCATGCAGTTAGTAAATGTCAGGCTAGGTTTGAACTCAGGACTTCCTGACTTCAGATCCAGTACTCTATTCACTGTGCTGACCACCCAGAACTGGGACTAGAGACCAATATAAAACCCCTATATAAAAGTAGCTTTAAAAGACTGCCTTTTGATCCAGCCATACCACTGCTGGGTTTATAACCCAAAGAGATAATAAGGGGGAATGGCTAAACAAATTGTGGTATCTGATGGTGATGGAATACTATTGTGCTAAAAGGAATAATGAACTGGAGGAATTCCATGTGAACTGGAATGAATTGATGCAGAGTGAAAGGAACAGAACCAAGAGAACATTGTAGACAAAGTCTGATACACTGTGGCACAATCAAATGTAATGGATTTATCTACTAGCAACTATGCAATGATCCAGGACAATTCTGAGGGATCTATGAGAAAGAATGCTATCCACATCCAGAGAAAGAACTGTGGGAGTAGAAACACAGAAGAAAAACAACTGCTTGATCACATGGGTCAATGGAGATGTGACTGGGGATGTAGACTCTAAGCGATCACTCTAATGCAAATATTAATATGGAAATAGGTCTCGATCAATGACATATGTAAAACCCAGTGGAATTACTCATTGGTTATGGGGGGGTAGAGGGAAGAACATGAATAATGTAACCATGGAAAAATATTCTAAATCAATTAAATAAAATTTTTCAATTAATATATATATATAAAACCCCTGTAATCTATTGCAGGTCCTATAAACCAGGTCCTGGTCAGCTAACCCACCCTATTTTCTAACCTAAAGTTTGTTTTTCAAAGAAACAGAACAAAACCACAGCTGCTGGCCTGTTTACTTTTTGAGAAAGAAATGACAAGTATATAGTATATTTTTATAATTTTTAAAATTTGATCATTCTGGGTAAATAGGCATTCTTGGTCAGCTGTTCCTTTTCCATGTACATTATTTGTATCTTGTTAGGCTGTTTTCTCTTGCCTACCATATTTCCCAAAACTTCACCTGCCTACATCTCAAGAATGCAAACTGATGGGAATATTAACCTAATGCCAACACTGAGAAGCTAGAATTTACGCTCAAGTTAAAGTCTTAAGGACAGTTGTAAAGGATGTAAAGATTATGGTCTAGAATGCTTCTGTTCGTGGATCTTCTCCATTGGCAGGAATGATAAACTGTCCATACATTGTCACTCCCCACTCCGGTACAATCTTCCCCCTCATACTGATCCTCCTAAATTGGCATAGGTGTGACCTTTATCCACTTCATTTAGAAAGATCCACTGGCCACCTCTGGCCTCCAGGATTAAATATAAAATCTTTATTAGTTTTTTTAAAGCCTTCCTAATTTGACCCTTTCCTACCTTTTAAGTCTTCTTATATCTTACTCCCTTTCAACACAGGCAGTCGATCAAACATTGGGCATCTGTCCATGTGCCAAGCACTATGCTAATGGGAGAATGAGAGAACACACAAAAGAAAATTTTCTGGAAAGGGAAAAGAGGTATCTAATAAGAGATTTTGGGAGGAGGTCATTCTGCAGGGTGAAGAAGGCCTTGGGTTTTAGGAGGAGAAATCCAGAAGAATGCAGCCATGTGGGAAATGAAGAGCTGGTTGACCCAGTCCCCCTCCTTAAATGGAGGTGCTAAGGAGGAATGCTGTATCCTCCAAATTATGATCCAGAGGTACTGGCCTTGCTGTTCCTCACCCATGATAGATCTCCTTACACAGGCCTGGCATGCTGCTAGTCCTCATCTCTGCCTCGGGGTTGCCCTGGCTTCTATTGGGGCCAGTCCAGAGGCCATAAAGCCTCTCTCCATCCTTCTTTGACTTCCTTATAAGATTAACTCCAACTCAGCCTGATGTGTGTTTTATTATGTTTGTACCTAGCTGTTTGCCCTCAATTAGACCATGAGCTTTTCAAGGGCAGGACCCATTTTTTGCCTTTCTATACTTCTATCCCTAGCTCTTAGCATAGTGCTTGACCAAATAGTTGGCACATTATAAATGATCATTTATAAATAATCATCATGTAAATAAATACTTTTCAAATTTTATTTATTTGAGTTGACAATATGGACCTCTCTCCTCTGGCCTCAGAACTAGAAACACTTAGATTCAAGTTCTGAATACTGATTGGAACACCAACTGTGTGACCCTGGGACTGTAGGCCACTCTCTAAAACTGTCGGTGCCAACTTGCCCTGGTAAAGGGAGTTCCCTTACCTCAACTGTGAAATGACCGGATGACCGGCCCACTCCCTATTCCTGTACTTGCATGACTAAGACAATGATGACCTGGTTAATAGAGACTGATTTTTAGAGTCACTCAAAGACAGGATCACTTATACAATTCTCTGTTTGGTCCAGATCTCAGTAGACCCCAGGCCCTGCCCTACAACTGAAAAGGAAGAACTTGGGTTACTTCTTGCTACAGTGACAGTCAATGATAGTACCTACAAACTAATTTACCATACTCCACTCTGAAAAGGAAAAGTTGATTAAAAAACTGGAAGCATGGGGCAGTGGGTGGCTCAATGGATTGAGAGTCAATACAGTAGTGATTCTAAGATGGAAGGGAAGAATTTAAAAAAAAATTAGAAGCAATAAGCAGAGAAGCCTTGCCCTTAGAAAAACTGAAAAGCATACCAAAGCTGAGAAAAAAGTTCTTCCATCGCCATTATCACTAAGTCTAAATATCCCACCAATATCACCTAGACCAGAGTTAGGAATCTTCTCAGGACCAAAGCTACAGACTAGATTCGGTACAAGTGTGGGTTGGTTTTGCTACCAAATTACCACAACCCTGACCCACTTCTGAATCCTGCTGGAAAGCATCAAAAAGCCAAAAAAAATGTAAAATTTAAGTGAAACTTTTTGTTTTTTATCATTTAGCCAGTCAGTTGTGTCTGAGTCTTCACAACGCCATTTAGGATTTCAGGAATGGGTTTCCATTTCCTTCTCCAGCTCATTTTACAGATGAGGAACTGAGGCAGATAGTGACTTGCCCAGGGATACACAGCTACTAAGCTCTGAGGCTGGATTTGAACTCAAGAAGATAAGTCTTCCAGACTGGGTACTCTATCCACTGTGCCACCTAGCTGTCCTAAGTGATTGCCAATTCTGAGATCACATGGTGGCAATGTCCATGAAAACTAGAGAGACATGGGGGCAGTTGGGTGGCTCAGTAGATTGAAAGCCAAGTCTAGAGATGGAGTTCCTGGGTTCAAATGTGGTCTCAGACACCTCCTAGATATGTAGTTCTAGGCAAGTCACTTAGACCCGCTTGCCTAGCCCTTATTGCTCTTCTGCCTTGGAACCAGCATATAGTATTGATTCCAAGATGGAAGATAAGGATTTTGAAAAAAAAAAAAAAAAAGGTAGAGAGATGTTTTAGCAGGAGCCAGATATTACAAGAGGGATATAGATGTCAAGTAGATTTTATTTAGTGAAAAGTCAAGAGGCCCTCTGAAATTGGTGTTTGGACACAGAGTTTACCTGCTACTTCAGTTGGTAGAAAGAGAAGAGATGTGATTTGGGGAAATGGACAAAGTCAGAAAGGAACAAATGGACAAAAACCTTAAAATTAAAAAGAAGTCTCATAACAATGCTGGAGCCAAAAAGGAATGAATAACTTATGAGTTGTTGTTGTTCAGTTACTTCAGTACTATTTGACTCTCTGTGACCCCATTTAGGGATTTTTTTTGGCAGAATTACTAGAGTAACTTTCCATTTCTCCAGTTCAGTTGACAGATAAGAAAACTGAAATCAACAGTGATTTGGCCAGATTTGAACTCATTAAAGAGGAGTCTTCCTGACTCCAGGCCAAGCACTCTTTCCACTTTTCACCTAGTCACAGTTATTAATTACCAAGAACAAAATACTATTCTGAGATTAATCTTAGAGTCTAGAATGGTCAAGTTCAGGAAAAATCTAACTTCAGCTAACTTCTGGAACATCTCCTAGATGGACCATAGAAACAAAGCCCAAGAAATTGACTTCCAATGGTAACACAGATTCCATTCCTGAGAAATGAAGTTGTGATTGACCTGGAAAACAAACCTAGGAAAGATAACCTAAGAATTATTGGACTACCTGCAAACCATGGCCAAAACAAAAGCTTAGACATCATCTTTCAAGAAATCATCAGGGGCAGCTGGAGAGCCAGGCCTAGAGATGGGAGGTCCTAGATTCAAATCTGGCCTCAGACACGTCCTAGCTGTGTGACCCTGGGCAAGTCACTTAACCCCCATTGCCTAGCCCTTACCACTCTTCTGCTTTGGAGTCAATATTGACTCCAAGATGGAAGGTAAGGATTTAAAAAAAAAAAGAAAAGAAAAGAAATCATTAAGGAAAACTACTCTGATATTCTAGAACAAGAGGGCAAAATAGAAATGAAAAGAATCCATTGATCACCTCCTGAAAGAGATGCCCACCAAAAAAACTCCTAGGAATATTCCAGAACTCACAGGTCAAGGAGAAAATATTGTAAGCAGCCAAAAAAATAACAATTCAAATATCATGTAGTCAAATAGGAAAATAAATTTAGCAGCTTCTACCTTAAAAGATTGGAGGGTCATATTCCAGGCAGACTAGGACTTCAACCAAGAGTCATTTACCCAACAAAACTGAGCACAAACCTTCAGGGAGAAAAATGGGTATTCAATGAAATAGAGGACTTTCAAACATTCCTGATGAAAAGGCCAGAGCTGAATGGAAAATTTGACTCAAATACAAGATGCAAGAGAAGCATAAAAAGGTAAATAGGAAAGAGAAATTAAGACATTCAATAGTTAAATTAGGCAAGAAGGATTGAGATGCAGGGGACAAGAATCCAGAGTTCTAAATATTAGAGTATTTGTAGCCTGGAGTTAGAAATGAATCACCCAAGATTCTTAATAAGTTCTTATGAGTGAAGAGTTAGGAATGTCAATCTTGAAAAACACAGAACCACCAAAGTAGTTAGAAAGAACAAGTCTTTGGTCCAACCATTCTGGAGGGCAATCTGGAATTATGGGCAAAGGGCTTTAAAAGACTGCCTGCCCTTTAATCCAGCCATATCACTGCTGGCTTTGTACCCCAAAGAGATAATAAGGGAAAAGACCTGTACAAAAATATTCATAGCCATGCTCTTTGTGGTAGCAAAAAATTGGAAAATGAAGAAATATCCATTGATTGGGGAATGGCTGAACAAATTGTGGTATCTGATGGTGATGGAATACTATTGTGCTGAAAGGAATGATGAACTGGAGGAATTCCACATGAACTGGAAAGACCTCCGGGAATTGATGCAGAGCAAAAGGAGCAGAACCAGGAGAACATTGTACAGAGACTGATACACTGTGGCACAATAGAATGTAATGGACTTTTCTACTAGCAGCAATGCAATGATTCAGGACAATCCAGAGGAAATTATGAGAAAGAACACTGTCCACATCCAGAGAAAGAACTGTGGAAGCAGAAGAAAAACATGGGATCAATCACGTGCTTTGATGCAGATATGATTAGGGTTTTGATTTTTAAAAAATCACTCTATTGAAAATATGAATAATACAGAAAGAGGTTTTCAACAATGATACATGTATAATCCAGTGGAATTGCTCGTCAGCTCTGGGAGAGGGGAGGCAAGAAGGGTGGAAAAGATCATGAATCATGTAACCATGGAAAAACATTCTAAATAAATTAAAAGAAAGTTTAAAGAAAAGAAAAGAAAAAACAAATCTTTAATTGGGACAAGGGAAACAATGCTCTTAAGGCCTCCATACAGAGTCATGCACAAAATACCACACAGAGACAAGCTCTGGGACTCTGGGAACACTGTCTCTAGGAAAAAAAACACTGCAAAAGGGGATTTTTCCAATAAACTAAAGAACTTAGAATCTTATATACCTTTTGGGGAACAAAGGACAGGAAGGACAATTAATTGACTCTCATGGAGACAAGGGAAGGAGGATCCCAGTCTGGGACTGGACTTCCTGGAAGAGGCCCAGATATAGTGGGAGAAACTTCTAAGACAAAAGAGTACTTAAGATTTTATTATACCTACTAATTCTATCTAGGTTGAAATCATTGGGTACTTTAAGGTTTCTTATTCAGTCTAAGACAAGGTTAAGTCTGGGACTTCCCTGAAGGCAAGTTCTCAAGGAACAAAGGCAAATTTGGGGGTCCCATAAAATAAGGTCATCAGGAAATAAGGAATATGGAGATAAATAAATAGGTCCAGTATTTCTCAACATCTTTAGGAGGTGTGATGGTTTAGGAGAACGAGCAAAGGATTCAGGTTTTAAGTTCTATCATTGATCCTTTTTGGCTTTGTTAAGTCAACATGGTTTCATGGTTTTCTCCAGTAAGTCATTTAATTTCTTAATTTCGCCTTCTCATAATAATTTTTGAGAGGAAGAAAATTCTATAAAACTAATAAACATATCAAAAAAGCTTTGGTTTTATATTTTCATTATTTCACACTCATGATTCCCTACTTCTGCAAAGTGGTGTAGTATTATCTTTTCTTTGGGGCCAAGCTTGTTCATCATATACTTATTGTCTCTATGGTTTGTTCTTTGGGTTTGTATTTATTCGTGATGTCATTGATGTAAAGAATAGAACAACAAAAAAGATCACTGGTTCATTTGAGTATTTGAAAGAATTGAATAAGATGTTGAAGAAGTTAGCTCTGAAAAACTAATGACTTCTTCTGAATAAGAACATTAAAAAATATAATTATTTCTCAGTACCATATGGTACCTTTATAAAAAAGATACCATGTGTTAGTGTACAAAGAAATTATGAGTAAATGTTAAAATGCACAACTATTAAATACATCCTCTGCATATTTTATTGCAGTCAAATAGTCATTAAGAGAAGACAAGAAAAATATGCTAACCTAAATGGAAACTTAATAATGTATGGGCCACTAGGGGGCCTAGTCCTTAAGTATAAGCAGTCAGCTCTGCGGGGTGGTAACGTAGTTGCTTGAGAAACCTGTTTCCAGAAAAGTGGAATGAAAGACCTTGCCTTCTTGAGAGGAGGTGAAAATTGACTGTTTCCCTCTTTTCCCCTTCTCCTCATCTCACATCACCCAGATGCCTTCTGCCACTATTTCTTCCTGCTTTTCATGAAAAGGTGTCCATTTTCCTTGCTAAGGCAATTCCCTCTCCATACTGGACTCCTCTTTCATCCCTACTCTCTCACTCACCTTTAATCTCTCCATGGCTACTACTTCTCTACTGCATAAAAATATTCCCATTTCTCCGTCACCCTCAAAAAAACCCTCTTCTTCCATTCATCTGTCCCCATGAGCTATCATACCATGTATCCCTTTTGTAGTTAAATTCAGAGAATACTACCTACACTTCTTTTTTCTCTCAATTTCTTATTAATTCTCTTCAGTTTGTCTTCATATATCATCATTCAATCAAAACTGCTCTCTCTAAAGTTACCAGTAATCTTTTAATTGTCAAATCCAGTGACCTTTTCCCACTCTACTCATGTTTCTTGACTTCTCTTTAAGCAGCCTTTGACATCCTTTCCTTGATAATCTCTTCTCTCTAGATTTTCTGGACACACTCTCCCTTGGTTTTTCTCCTACCAGTCTGACCATTCCTTCTCAGGCTCTCTTACTGGATCTTCATTCAGGTCATACCCATTAAACTTAGGAGCTTCTGAGCTCTCTTCTCTTCTCCCTCTATACTAGTTATATATATGTTTTTTATTATGTGTATTATTGACATGATTTAATCTTTCCTATAAACTTCTTTATGTCATATCAACCCTAAATTCCTAATATAAGCCCAAGAATAAATAACATTTCAAATATATTATTGTAACCTAATTAATAGTATTTTTATTTATAACATTTGCATCAATATTCATTAGGAATATTTATCTATAGTTTTCTTTTTCTGCTTTGACTCTCCTTGGTTTATGTATCAAGAACATAGAAAGAGTATGCACAGTTGCATTCTTTTCTTATCATTTTTATACTGTATAACAATGTTACATTTGAAAATTAAGGTAAACCAAGAGACAAAATTTTGACCACAATCAATTTGTTAGACTTTGTTGTTGTTCAGTTGTTTTCAGTTGTGTTTGATACTTCATTACCCCATTTGGGTTTGTTTTTTTTTTAAACCCTTACCTTCTGTCTTAGAATTAGTATTGTGTGTGTTCCAAGGCATTTTGTGGATCTGAGCTTGGATCTTTGATCTTTGAACATTGCTCTGAATCTCCCTAGATATTTAGGCATTTGATCATCATTAGCTAGGTATCTGGCCCGGGAGAAAAGGAGAAGAAGCAGAGGGAGATGAAGGGTAGCTACTTCCTAAAGGCTGGGCAGGCTGACATCACAAACTGAGAACAGGGAAACTGAGAGAAATCACAATATCTGTATCTAAGCAGTTTGCCCTCCCTGGTTTGGCAGTGGCCAAGCTGAACCAGAGGAGTGTGAAACCACTAGCTCCAGTTTACTGAAACAACAGCCTACCGTCCTGAAGGATTATTGATCATAGCTATTAGTGACAGGGTCTCCTATCCCAATCCGTTCCTAATTGTTCCTTTCCCTATTTAACATCTATAGATAAAGTTTCATTAAGTACATGCCTGAGTGGTCATTATATCATGACCCTTGGAGAGGGAGCAACTCAGTCAGATGAAAACGTTATCCAAGGCTAATAGAGCCCAATAATATTAACTAATCCAACCCCAGGTGGGACCTGAAAGGGTTACCCATCCACAAACCCATAAGGGTCCTACCTGGGCACTATTATAAAGAATAGGGCAATTATAACATCCAGTTGGGTGGTAGGGCTTGGTGTTTCCCCTGCACCAGCTACCTAGGGGAATACAAGGCACAGCTTCCCAAACCAATATCCCCTGGGAGCATAGCAGTATTCAGAAGAATACTATATTTATTTTTATAACAGTATCAAGTGATAACATTTGTACAACCCAGTAGAATTGCTTGTTAGCTCTGGGAGAGGAAAGGAAAGAGGGAAGGGAGGGAAAATAAATCATGGAAACATGGAAAAATATCTAAAAATTAAAAGAAAAAAAGTGAAATTAATTAAATAGAGTGAGCCATTTAGATAAATAAATAAATGATAGATAGATAAATGAACTGTCCTATAATTCTGTTGACTCTTTTTCCTCAGAAAAATTACTAATTGTCATATGGTATGACTCTTGGGGAAGAGAAGAGGGAAAGATACATGGGATATGTATTAGAAGGATAATATGCCCTATTCTAGGATCTCCAGAAATGTTATTGGTTCTTGTTTTGATCACAATTGTCAAGTCTTTTATTTTATTTATTTATTTTAAAACCCTTACCTTCTGTCTTAGAATCAATACTGTGTATTGGTTCTATGGAAGAAGAGCAGTAAGGGCTAGGCAATGGAGGTTAAGTGACTTGCCAGGGTCACATAGCTGGGAAGTGTCTGAGGCCAGATTTGAACCTAGGACCTCCTGTCTCTAGAGTTGGCTCTCAGTCCACTGAGCTACATAGCCAACACCTCTCAAGTCTTTCAAAGCTGCTTTTCTTTATAATGCTATAAAGTATTTTCCTGGTTCTGTTCATTTCACTCTCCATTACTTCATTCAACACTTCCCAGCATTGTAGGAATCTCTCTTTCTACAACACAATAATATTCCTTTACACCCAATATGCTACAATTTGTTCAGTCATTCCCCAACTGATTGGTACCCTTGCCCCTTAGATTCTAGTTGTTTTCTTTTTCTTTTTCCTTTTAATTCTCCCCTTCAGGTTTATGAAAAATTTCCTTGTGACTATTCCCTCTCTGGTATCATCCTTTCTCTTAAACCTTCCATTCTGAGTTTAATATATTTCTGCACCAAATGTGTGTGTTCAACCCTACTTTGTCTGGTTTAGGTAGAAGTGTGGTTCATCTGATGCCTGTTCCCCTCATCCCTTCTTCCTTGTTTGTAAAATCTCAAGAACTCCAATTATGAGAAATAGAAAGTTCTACTCTTTTCTTCCTCTTTTCTATACAAGTACATTCCTTTTACTTTCTCTTCTCTTTCTTGTCTTAAAACCTTCAGAACAGAATTAACTTAAGCTCCAGGCCCTTTATTTTTTTTTTTTTAATTATCTCCCTGAAGCTTCCCTTCGAAGATATTAAGGATCCTTGTTTCTTCTGTGCCATTAGAATAGTGGGGTGGAAGAGGGGACACAGCTGGGCAGCTCAGTGGATTGAGAGCCAGGTACAGATTTATTTATTTATTTATTTTAAACCCTTAACTTCTGTGTATTGGCTCCTAGGTGGAAGAGTGATAAGGGTGGGCAATAGGGATCAAATGACTTGCCCAGGGTCACACAACTGGGAAGTGTCTGAGGCCAGCTTTGAACCTAGGACCTCCCATCTCTAGGCCTAACTCTCAATCCACTGAGCCACCCAGCTGCCCCTCTCCTTTGTATTTAAATTCCCTTCTTTGTGATATTTTTTCTTTGATGTATAAACTCTGGATTTTGGCTATGATATTCTTGGGAATATATATTTAAAGGGTAAACACACATATACATGCACATAAAAACAAAATAAAAACTTTGTGCTAGGATTCTGTTCTTCACTGGGCCAGACTCAGGCCAGTTCTCTAGTAGTTTGGGTTCAATAGTGAAAGGAAATAAGATTCTTATTCTTTCAATAGTTTGAGATTTATTTAGCCATAGAAGAATTGCTAAGTTTCTTTGTGACTATTCTCTTCTCAGGTGATGAGACTATCAACAGCCTGAGCTTTTGTTCCCTCCTCCCCCCCAAGGAAGCCTGCTCTTCCTAGGTCTATATCTGGGATCACTGCTGTCTGCTGCTGCTAGGGCCTTCATCTCTGCCATAGTCAACTGCTACCCCCTGACTTGGGGTTGAACAAATACCACTGCTAGGGCCTAAACTATTCTGTATGCCAGGACAGAATATTGTAGTTCTGAGCACTATATTTCTTAGGTCTGTAGGCCCAAGCACTGTTTCTAGGCCCAGGCACTATTTCCCTGCCAGAGGAGAGGCCTCACTGTGCCCTCCTATGCTAAAGGAGCAAAGCGCAAAGCAAAACAAAAAAGCAACAAAGGCAGAGATTCCATTGGACTAGCACACAGGCCTTTTTGGCCACATCCAAACAAGAGACATTTCTGCAGGAGTTGGGAATATGTTCCTGGGGCCTGAGCTCTAAACTCTGTAGGGACCCTTTACTGGAAGTTCCAAAGAGTTTAAAGTTTAAAGTTTTTTCTTATTCCCAAAGTTTAATTTTTCTTCTATTGCTTTTTCTTTTTATGTTTTTGGTTTTTCTTTTGGTAATTGACTCATACACTCCATAACTCAATCCTGAGTTGATCTGGGTGTTGGTCAACACCCTGGGAGGGGTGGGATTGTATATATTTTCATAAAATCCACAATCTAAAATTTTGTTCAAGAAAATTTTCAGGGAAAGAAGCTAGCTAACTCTTTGAATCTAGAAAACAAACTGTTTGAAGAAAGATGCCTGCAGAAACCTACACTACATCAAGAAGATCCAGAATGAACTTTGGGGTGCAATTGAACTGAAGGGGATTGAACATTTATTTTGAATGTACACTGTGTTGATACGGAACCTAGTAAACCCCCAAACTTAGCCTAGAAAGATTTAATGAACCCCAGTTTACTTAGCTTAAAAGTGACAGCCTCAGGCTTGGACCTTTCACATGAGAGTTCCTCCCTGAGGAAAGGCCAAGCCCAAGCTGAGTGACTCTTCCGTGCAGTAAGCATCACCTTACTCTCCTAGGTTGAAGGTCCTGAGTGATATACTGGGAGAGGCTTCTGGAGACCAGAAGAGTCACTGGGAAGGAACTCTCTTGTGAAGGGTCCAAGCCTGAAGCTGTCACCTTTAAGCTAAGTAAAATGGGGTTCATTAAATCTTTATAAGCTACAAGTTTGGGGGCTTCTAGATTCTACGTTGACAACTTTTATACCGAAGGGGACTGCCCCCTAATCGACTTGTCCATGCCTCTAGAAAAACATTAGTTTTGTTCTCTTCTATTTCCCTATCTCTAACTATTGTAGTTTCCTCTTAGAAGGTGCAATACACCTGTAGTTATAAGATTTTTAGGGGGCGAGTGTAAGTTTTTACTTAAACATTTTTCTATGGTTACATGTATCAACTTAGAAAAACACATTACTACTAAAGTCAGCAAAACCAAATCTTTAATCAGGAAAGAGATAGTGTTCAATATTTGGCTGCCTCAAGCAACTAAAAACCACACAAAGCAGAGAGCTCTGGGACTCTGGGAACAGTATCTCTGTGAGAATCACCTTGTGAGATGACTCCCCAAAGAATAATTGAACTTGGCGAACTTATATACCTTTTGGGCAACTAAAGACTGGGAAGTATGATTGGTTGGCTTTACCATGGCTACAAGGAAATTAGAAATCCAAGACAGGATTATCCGGGAGAGGCTGATGCTTTACAATGGATACAAAAGGGAAGGGTCCAGCCGAAGGTTGGGCTACCTGGGAGAGGACTCTGATACAATGGGAGAAACTACTAGGACAAAAGGGTACTTAACATTTAATTAGATCAATTAGTTCTACCTGAACTGGGATCATCCTGTACTTTAAGGTCTATTGTTCAGTCTGAAATAAATCAGTCTGGGACTTCCCTGGGGTGAGTTCCCAGGGCAAACTCGAGGTCCCCCCAAAACCCAATTGACACATGATTCTTGTTGTTTCCCTCTCCTTTTCCCTCCCCTCTCCCGGAGGTGACAAGCAATTCCACTAGGTTATACATATATTATTTGAGTGTAAAAAAAAATTTTTTTTTGAGTGTAAAATTTTAAACTGATGTCATATTCCCTGGGGGGGCAGTTCCCACATTTGTTCATCTCTCTGATTCCAGAAGGATTTCTTGAGCTCTTGGGGAGAATTTAGCATTGTCTTTTTACCAAAGAATCAAACCAAAATCCATGTGACAAATTTCTGGTTTGCCTCTCAAATTCCAAAATTTTAAAAACCAAACAAACAAATATCAGTTTCTTCAGCATAGAGGTTAGACAATTTTAAAATTCTAGCAATCTGGGCAGCTGGATAGCTCAGTGGATTGAGAGTCAGGCCTAGAGATGGGAGGTCCTGGGTTCAAATCTGGCCTCAGACACTTCCCCTCTGTGTGACCCCGGGCAAGTCACTTGACCCCCATTGCCTAACCCTTATCACTCTTCCACCTATGAGCCAATACACAGAAGTTAAGGGTTTAAGAACAAAACAAAACAAAAAAGATCTAGCAATCTGTCTTGATTTTTTTTCCATGGTTGAGGTCCCTCATACCATTTAAAGCTGGCTATGTAAATATGTGAGTATAGAATTGAGGATTGTTATTTCCAAAAAGCCATTCAAAACCAAACAGTTCTTTCCCATTCATACCCAAATATGAGTCTCTTAAAAGGAGGAAAGGCCTTTTTCTCGTGGCCTCCCAAGAAGCAATATGGTGATAATGACTATTAGCAATACAAAAGCATCCTTTCCTAGCCTAGGCAGAGTCCTATTAGTTCTTTCTTTGTCCTTTTTAGTGAGGTGAAAAATTACCACTTTCAACCCCTCAAAATTTCATTCCTT
This sequence comes from Gracilinanus agilis, assembly GCF_016433145.1. Taxonomy (NCBI): domain Eukaryota; kingdom Metazoa; phylum Chordata; class Mammalia; order Didelphimorphia; family Didelphidae; genus Gracilinanus; species Gracilinanus agilis. Next base: position 250,408,652 of record NC_058133.1, on the reverse strand, counting down.
TGGGCTGCTTTGAAGGTAAATCTGAGTTCTGTGGAAATTCCCTAGTAGAACCAGAAGGAGGCCTACATCACCAAGCTGGAAGGTTCAGCATAGCTAAAGGATAACTTATGACAATTATCTTCAAGGTTCATTTCTTAAGGACACATGTCCTTCTCATTAATCTCTTCTTGCTGAATGGTCACAGATAGTTTACCATCTCATCTCCCAGGAGCTGGGATGCCTCTCAGTCAGTAACCAAAATTTCCATCAGAAGAATAAAGATCAATCTGGGCTCACAGTTCCTTTGCACTGCCTATTCTCCCAAGTAATAAGTTCATTATGTTTCATTCCTGCAAAACTATGCCAGTTGTTTGCCTGTGACTGGGCCTGACTCAAGTAAGTCAGATTCAACATTGTACCAAATGAGACACTCATTGGTCATTCGGCAATTACCAAAAAGAGTTATTTAGCATATAAGGAGAAGGATATTTAACAAGGAGATGCATTGAAGACATTGATTCTGCTGAGCAAAGCATTCTTGGATGAGTTGCCCATCATTTTCCACCTGCCAAATATAAGGGAGTGAATCAAAAGCTTTGTTTGGCTATTTTGTATTGGAGTGATGAGGTATATATTGAGGGTCTGTGCCTTTAGGCCTGAGCCAAGGAAGTCTGGAAGGCAGTCTCAATACATTCTAAAGAAATTCTAACTCTCATGGGGATAGGATTAAAGAGGCTGCTTATATCCAGGATCCTGAGACACCAGAGTTACTTTTGGCTACTATTTTTCTGCTTTTAGTTTACAGTTCCCATAAGATAGCCCAGCATCATCCTTACCAAGAGGTTGCCACTGTTATGGGGTTACAACCAGATGTGGGTACAATGGTGAATTCCTGGGTTTGGGAAGGATACCTTTTGCAAGAATGCAAGACTCTGAAACAGCTTAAAAGTAAAAAAGAGAAGTTTATTAATTTGGAAAGTAATGTTGAGAATGGCAGGAAGATAAGAAGGTGGAATAGCAAGGTGGAACAGCAAGATGGGGAGCTCTTCCTTTGGGGGGGTGACAGCATGGATGGAAAAGCTGTCTCCCCCAGTTATGGTGTGAGTGGAACAACCTTAGAAGTTCCCAGAATACTTCAGTTCAGGGGTTGGTTTTTATATTCTTTACAACAGTGGAGAGTGACTCTAGTGTGGTAACCACTCAGGCATTTGGTGGGGTGTTCTGTCATCTGACTGGGTCTGCCAGAAGACATAGGGGGTGGCCCTCATAGTTCAGAGGACAAATAGATGTCTGAGATACAACTTGATGATATCAAGGTATAGCCTGGAGGTGCATCTCCATATCCATTTCAAACTAAAGCAGGATTCATTCAAAGGTGATACTAATCTCAGGGCCTTATAGGATCTATCAGATGTTCTTGGGTTAGGAGTCACAAGGACAGAAAGGAGCAAGGGAATTTCCCTGTTTACAGTTTGCCTGGGTTAGGGGTACAGTGTTCATGCCATGTCTGTACAATGCCCATGTCACCACAACCTGCCATAGAGCTTTCTTCTGTAAACAATCCATAAGAAAAATAACGAGGAAAACCCGTGGCTTGTTATTAACCCAAATTCCAACTGGCTCCCTGGAGATTGTTAAACTTTCATTGTGACTATTCGCACTTACAAAATAGATAAATGTTACAAATTGAGGTTTGACCTTCTGTTTTGTTGATTGTCTAGACTTAAGAAAGTGATGGAGAAAATGTTAATAATGCAAATTAAATGTAAAAGAGTAGCTTATGTACTTTTTTGAGGGGAGGGGGAATATCACATTTTCAAGTACACCTACCTTAAATACACATAATTCTTATGTTCTGGGAGTCAAAATCTTTTTTTTTTCCCTTCTAGACATTTGATTTTATTTTAATGTCTTAATTTTTCTCCTTTTTACTCCCCTTCCCATTAAGAAAGCAAGAAAAACAAAACTCCTGTTATAAATGTTGTCAACGTGGAATCTAGAAACCCCCAAACTTGTAGCCTAGAAAGATTTCATGACCCCCAGTTTATTCAGCTTAAAGTTGAAAGCCCCAGATTAGACCTAGTCTGGGGAGAGTTCCTCCCTGAGGGAAAGTCCAAATTCACTAGTCTCTGACTGACGATAGACCTTAAAGTAGTTTAAGTGGAGATGGCTAATTCCCTCAGGTGTTGAGAATCTCTTTTGTCCAATGGGTTCTCCCCTTAAGCCAAAATCCTTTACCAAGTGGTCCAACCCTAGGCTGGGTCTTTCTCTTTTGTGTCTGTTATAAAGAGTCAACCCCTCACTGTTATTCCACATTCCCCTAGAAAGGTATTTAAGCTTCCCTGCTTTAATGGCTGCTTGGAGTTGTCAGTCTTGCGCGGTTGGTTCTCCCAGGGGGTCAGAGACCAGAGCAACCAGAGTTCAATCCTTGGACTCTGAGTAGGCCTGTGGCCTGAGCAGCTCTGTGTGGGTCTTTCCTTAATTAAAGAGTGATTTTTTGAACTATTTAATAGTTCTGTTTTTACTAGTTAACAATGGGTACAGTTAGCCAAAACAAATTCTTGCATTGGCCATGTTTAAAAAAAAAAATGGCTCAATCTTCACTCTGAGTCTCTTAGTTTTCTGTCTAGATTTGGGCAGTACATACTTTTTGTCTGTCCATATAAGTCTTCTCAAGTTTCTCTGAAAGCAATCCCTTCATCATTTCTTTTTTCTTTTTAACCCTTATCTTACATCTTAGAATCGATACTGTGTATTGGTTCAAAGGCAGAAGAGCAGTAAGGGCTGGGCAATGGGGGTTAATTGACTTGCCCAGGGCCACATAACTAGGAAGTGTCTGAGGTCACATTTGAACCCAGGACCTCCTGTCTCCAGGCTTGGCTCTCAATCCACTGAGTCACTCAGCTGCCATCCAGCTGCACTCCCTTCCCTGCTTCTTCGTTTCTTAAAGTAATTAGTATTCTATCACATTCAGCTACTATTAATTGATCAGCCATTCCCTACTTGATGAGCATTTCCTCAGTTGTCAATTCTCTGCCACCACAAAAAGAGCTACCATAAACATGGTTCTTTTTCTTTCTTTCATTTCATTACCTGTTAGCTTATCATTGTATCAAAGAGTATGCATAGCTTTGGGGGCATAATTCCAAACTGCTTTTTATAATGGCTAGAGCCTGAGCATTTGCCATTTTCCTTTTCTGTCAACTTTGCCAATCTGATGAGTACGAGATGGCACTCAGAATAGAGGGGGCCAAAGGAAAGGAAATGCTCATCTGTCAGTCTGTTTCTAAGGCAACTCTTTCAAAGTTTCATCGTATTGTATCCTACTCATTGCATTTGGCAGATTAGTAATAATAATGTCCCACGGGGGGAGGGGGGAGGGGATAGAACATTTCAGGGGGCCGCATCTGGCCCTCGGGCTGTAGTTTGCCCATCACTGATTTAGAGCATTTTTTAATATGGCTATTGATAACTTGGATTTTGTTAACTTAGAAAAAACGCGGGACTATTAAATAGTCATAAAACCACTCTTTAATCAAGGGAAAGGGGGATGAGGGCTACTTGGCCTCTTATGCAGAGCTGCGCCTTGTGCAGAGTCTAAAGGAACACTGCTTCGCTCTGCTCCCTGATCCCCCTGGGAGTGCCACCGCGCTAGATGACCACTCCTAGGGACAAAGGAAATTGGGGAACTTATATACCTTTTGGGAAGATCCAGGGGCTGGGAGAGATGATTGACAGTATACTGACAGGATACAATCAAGCTAGAGAAAGGGATCATAGCTAGAGGCTAGGGTGTAGGGGAAGGGGCTACTTACACAATGGATACTAAAGGATAGTTCCTGCCCAGGTGTGCCTTCCTGGGACAGGGTCTCTGATACAATGGGCAAGACTACCTAGGACAAAAGGGTATTTAGCATTTACCCTGGGGTCCATTATTCAGTCTGCAACTGCTAGCCTGAGATTCCCTTCAGGGTGGATTCCCATGGGAACAGGGAACAAGCACAAGCTTTGGGGGTCTCCAACCTACAAACTATTTCTAAACTTGGGGTTCATCATATCTCACTAAGCTACAAGTTTGGGAACTCTAGATTCCATGTCGACAATTTCTTCTCTGAATACTACCTTTTTATATCCTTTGATCATTAAAACTGGCTAGCTAGTTCTAGCTTGAGGTCTCTTTGGGGCTCTTCCAAGTTCATGGGCTCATCTAATCTCTGAAGAAGCATGATGTTGTGAAAGAAAGAACACTAGATATGGAGCTGGACAAGGGTTCAAGTTTTGGCTCTGCTGCTTAATACCTCTGTGTATGACTAAGTTACTTTCTCTAAGCCTGTTTACCAATCTGTTAAACGAAGAGGCTGATTTAGACAGAAAAAATATTTGCTTTGAAATTTGCAAAGCGCTTTATATACATGACATCTCATTTGAGCTTTATAACAGTCCTAAGAGGGAGTATTATTACTATCATCCCATGTGACAAATAAACAAAAATAATTCATCCAAAATCACATAGGTAAAATAGCTTTCACTCTGTGTCCCCCACTACTATATGAAAAAAACCCTTCCTTGCCTTCCATAACCTGACTGGTTGTCTCTCTTCTGCTTTTCTGAGAATCAGCCTTGATAAGAGGACAATTGAATGACCTCTACCCACATAATTGAGTCTTTGCCTTGGCTCCACAGTCATTCCCATCTGCAGTTAAGGAGCTCTGTCTCTGTCTCTGACTGTCTCTTTCTCTCCTTTCCATCCCAGGTGAGCCTCCAACTTCTTTACATTTCTAATTATGTCACCACTCTGCCCCAAAACTTCAGTGGTTGCCTGTTACCATATCAGGACAAAATACACCCTGAAAGCCCTCTATAATGTTGTTCCAACCTATCCTTATTTTATGTCTTTAATACTGTCCCTAGGCAGTCATAATGACTTACTAGCTAACTGTTCCTCAATTTCATCTTGCCCCTTTTCAGCCCTTGTACACTCAAATAGATGGCCTGTCCCAATGCCTGGTATATTATTCTGGAAGCTAAGTGGAGCCTGGATAGAGCAAGTGGACCAAGTTAGGAAGACCTCTGTTTGCCTCAGTTTCCTCTTCTATAAAATGGAGAGAATATTAGCAACTACCTCCCTGAGTTCTTGGGAGATCAAATGAGCCAACATATTTAAGGGCTTAATGAATTCCAGCTATTATGATGGTGATGACTCCTTTCTCCAAGGCACTTCCCAGTGCAATCAATCCTTCTTTGCCACCAAGACATTGTAAAGTGTATCATACTTCTTTTTGTAAACGCAGAAGGTCCCGCCCACTACTTGATGGAGGGTAGGCATTGTGGAGTTCTTTTTGGCATCTTTTTATCCTGGCTCCTGATCCAGTGCCTTGTTGGAGTTTCATAATGTTTGAGGAATTGAATTGTTCTGATCACAAACTGTATTTGCTGAGCCCTAAACTGGAATGTAAGACATAGAGTATTCAAACACATGTTAATCTAAGTAATCATGGAGGCATCAAGGCAAAATAATCAGGTCTGGGAAAAGATAAGCAGAAGTGGAAACAGTTGCCTAATGGTTAGCCTTAAATTAGTAATTGCTCAGAGGGAATAAGTTCCAGGGGGAATCTCAAAGTCATAGACTAATCATTCCACTTCCCAAACATACCCTCTCATGTCTGTTTGACACATACTTGTTTCTGTTTAACAAACAAATTAAACTGTTTTATACATGCTCCAATCAGATTTATGCTCTCTATGGCTTTCACAGTAACACAAAAAGTACTCTTCAAGTTTTATATTCATCATTATTTTATACATTCTGTAATCAGGGATAAAAAAGAAAAAAGCCCCCAAACCATGTACTGAGTTCTATTTCACATAAAAACAAGCAATCTCTAACAATCTTACTCCGTTTTTAACACATGTCCGCTTCCTGTCCCTCATCCCCCTCCTCCCTCCCGTTTCCCTTGCCCCTCCCTCTTTCCAGCCTGCTCCCTCCCACTTCCCCCTCCCCCATTCCCTCCGGTCCTTATGGGGGGGGCTGTGAAGCACAGCCCCCCACCCCCATGGCCACTCGTAGGAGCCAGAGGCGGAAAGGGAGAAGGGGGGAGCTGGGCACCGCCCTGCTACCCACCCTGGTCCTGGCCCTGGGCCTCTCTCTTGCCTGTCTCGGCCTCTTGCTAGTGGTTATCAGCTTGGGGACCCGGGCATCCCCATTCTCCCAGGTGAGATCCTCTTTGCTCTGGAAATAGAGGAGTGCTTGGAAGAGCCAGAGTAAGCATTCTAGAGAGAACTGGTGGAATAGACACAGGAGGAAAATGAGGCATAGAACTTTTAGTTGGCAGGAAGTGAGGAGCCAAAGGGTGAGGAATCAGGTGGAGGGGGGAGCGGGTGTGTTTCCCATGTCATGTCCTCCCCTGTTCCTCTCTATAGGTCCCAGCCCAGCAAGAGATGGTGGAGGAGAAGGAGGCTGAGGTGGTGAGTATGTTTATTTGTGTGAGATGCAGCTCCTTGGGTGTCTTTATTTGTTCTAGCCTGTCTCTGTGACTCATTCTCTCTCAGTGTCTCTGCTGCCTTGAATCTGGCTTAAGGGCACATTTCTGGATTCCTCAGAGGCACACATTTAGGGGTCCTGGAAAGACAGGAAAGCCTGGAAGTGGACTCAGTCTTTCTTATACACTCTTTTCCTCAAGCCACATTTTATTTATTTTTTAACCGTGAGAGACTAAGTCTTTCCTAAAGTTGGAACAGCTGAAGGAAAACATTGGTTTCTAAGCCCAAGCTCACTTTCTGAATGACCTTTAGGAAGTTAATTCTCCCTTTCTTGGTCTCAGTTTGCTCATCTGCAAAATAAGCTGGTTAGATAAGATGTCTCACTTTCCCCAATAGCTATGAAATTCTGTTGCTATTTTGTCCCTGGCTTTATCTCTCATCTTTATACTCTTCTCTCAGACACAAACTTTGTAGGATTCTCTCATACTGTTTTTCTTAACCTGTGTATCTCTTTTGTTAGATGTTGGGCTGGGGCTATATAGGCCAAGGTTATGGTTCAAATCTTCACTTACTTCCCTTAGCAAATGATTCCCCAAAGTCAGAATCTAGTTCCTGCCCTGAAGAGGGGAGCACGACTATCCCGTGGTGAGTGTCCCACCATTCCATCCTTGCTTCTTACCAGATCTTGACTATGAACAAGATAGAGAGGTAGTAGGAGAAAGAGAGAGAAAAGAATAGTGTGTCCAGATCAGGGAACTGACTGTGGTGGACAGGATAAGAGCTGCCCAGGCTGGGGGCAAAGGGCTGAATTCAGGAAAGATAGTAGAACCTGGGTAAGTCAGATCTGTGGGTACCCAGAAAAAATGCCTTGGCACATCATCTGTCTTTTCTTTCATTTTTAGCTGTGAAGAGTCAAAGAGCTCGGGCTCGAAAAGTGAATGCGGCCCACTATGAAGGTGAGATGAACAGTGGGCCTGCCTAAATTGGTAATAGCATTGGGGAAACAGAATCAAGAATTCTCCTCCTTAAGTTACAATATTTCTGTGTTTTGCAGTTCGTGCAAAAGCAGGGGTGGATCGAGCTCAGGCTGGTAAGTGATGGACTCTACTTTCTATGCTGTTTCTTGAAGGTATCAAGAGAAAAGAACAGTGTGCCCTGATCAGGGAAGAGGGGCTGGTGAACAGGATAAGAACTGGTCAGGCCTGGGTTGAAGAGCTGAACTATACAAGATCAATCTCCTTCAGTTTTTGGCTTTCTGCCCAATTCCCCTAAACTCTTAGCCTCTACTCCTTTGTGGAAGGCCTTGAATGCCAGGCTATGTAGTTTGCAATAGGGGAATGGCCTTAGAAATGGACAGGATGGAGGAATGGCAGGGGGCTGGAGAGTGAAGGGGGGGAAAATTGCCAAAATGTTGTTTAAGTACTGAATCTTGAAAAGGAAGCAGGGAACTCTTTTGCTTGTCCATATTTCCTTTATTCTCAAAATTCAGAAACTGATTGGCTATAGGTAGAAGGTGCCTCCAAGGTTTTGACTAGTGACTGGGAGAAGAGTGGTGCTAATAGAGAAGTCAGAAGTCAGGTTTGTGGGAGAAGATCAGATCATGCTAGACACACTGATTTTGAGGTGCTGGCTAGACACTCACGTGGATAGTAGATAGTTGGAAAATTCATTTTTGCAGTTTAGAAATGAGGTTGGACTAGAGATAAATATTTATAAATTATATACATAAAGCTATAAGAATGAATCAGATTATTGTGTCGTAAGAAATGTGAAAGGGATGGGTTCAGAAAAACTGGAAAGACTTTTATAAACTGATACAAAGTTAAGTGAGCATAACCAGAACAATTTACAAAGTAACAACAATATTGTAAAGATAGTCAACTCCAAAGACTGTAACTCTGATGAGGGTATGTTTAGGGAGAGACTAAAGAATGACCAACCACAATTCTAAATGGTTTATGTTATCTACCTCCATTCAGATAAAGAACTGATTCAGAGTGCAGATTAAAATCTATTTTCTCTTTCTTTTTCTACTTTTGGAAACAGGCTAATGTGGGAATTTATTTTGCATGGCTATACATATTTGTAAGGGTTTGTTTTGTTTTGTTTTTTTTTGTTTTGTCTTCTTCATGGGTTGGAGGGAAAAGGAGAAAGGGAGGAAATTTGGAACTGAAAATAAAATAAAGTAAAATTATTGAGGGAAAAAACAATGCATGAGATTTCAGGACAGAGGAAAAGGTCAAGGACAAAACCAAAAAAGCCAGTGAGAGAATGAAGTTGAAGTGAATACAAAAGGCTAGTTTGAGAGAGTATGGAAACAGGAGAAATAGAAAGGCAGGAAACTATGGTCAGAAAAGGGACTTTCACCTTTCAAGATTTCTTATCCCTCCATATCTAGTTAGTTAGCTGTTGTGTTTTCTTTTATTTATGTCCATCCTGCTGGACTGTCCAAACCCCCAGTCCAGGCCCCACACCTAATTTATTACAATTAAGAGGCTTACTCCTCCTCAGAGCTGACCTTCCAAACCATACTATATATCCCTACCAACCACTTTTTTAAACCTCACTTTCATTTTGTAGCATCTTTCCTCTGGATCTTTTGATGTTGGTTTTTTTGGTTTTGTTTTTTCCCCAAAAAAAAATTAAGTGGGGAATAAATGTAGTCAACTCCTTTGCCTGTTTCTAACCCCATTTTCCAATACAAATCCTTCCCTGTAATCAGGTAACTCATGCTCACTACTATTTAGCGAAATCTCATCTATTATTTGAAGTTTATCTCAAATTCTATGTCTTCCATAAAGTCTTTCCTGTTTGCTTCAGGTCACATTGATCTTTTTTTCATGCAAATATTTATAATCTATACTACACCATTTAGCACTTAATGATATAGGATCTCCACCACCCACACACACACTCCCATCTCTCCTCTCCGGAGTTCTACAGATTTCTTGGGGTAGACAGGTCAAAGAAGCAAGTTGAAAAGAAGGCAGAGCACATATCCCTTGCATTTATGGGATAATATCAGCACTCTCTCCCAGAGACCAAGCCCAATTAAGCCCAGAGTCTAAGGATGGCACCCTAGAAGAAAGACACTTTGGTGAATTTTCATCAAGAGTCATTCCCTGGAGGGGGAATGTGCAGTTAGGTGACTGTGGATTGATAGCCAGGCCCAAAGATAGGAGGTCCTGGGTTCAAATCTTAACCCAGATACTTCCTGGGCAAGTCCCTTAAACTCCTATTGCCTAGACCCATGATGGTGAATATATGGCATGCATGCCAAAGATGGCACACAGAGACCTCTCTGTGGGCATGTTGGGACCCTGGCTTGATTGCTGGGAGCCTGGCCCCCCAACCCTGAAGGCAGTGGGTGGGGCATTCTAGCCTCCTTCTACCATCCCAAGGTGAAAGGGCAGGGCTGAGCAAAACTAAGTGCTGTGCCTGCAGTTCGAGCTAGGCATGGCATACCAATGCTGGGGGGGGGGCAGGGAAGTCTGGGGGGGGTGGCATGACACAGGGACCCTAAAAAGTTCCAAAAGGTGCCCTATCACTGGGCCTAGACCTTACTGTACTTCTACCTTGGAATCAATACACAGTATTGATTCTAAGATGGAAAGTAGGGGTTTAAAAAAAAAAGTATCATTCCCTGAAATGTGAAGTTAGAGAGAGGGCTCATGGTAAATTATCTCTCTTCCCCCCCCCCCCCCCCCAGCAAAATAGAAGTTTTCCGCTAAGAGAGATGAAGGAGTAGTATAGGGAGCTTAAGGAGAGAAGAGAAGGTTTGGAATAATTAGTAAAGGTAACCCAAGAGTAGAGCGTGGTAAGGTTTAAGCAGCAGCTGGCCAAGGGGCAAGGGATTCCAGAGTAGCTAATAATGTGTCCTGAAGCTGGTCAACCACAGACCACATCTGAAAATGAAAAATAAAAAGGTCATAGAAGTATGAAAAACAGATTTTAAAGAAGTGGAGCAGGATGGAAGATAGAAAAACTGGTTAGGATAAGAGAAAAGAATTTCAAAGTCAAGAAGGAATCTAAAATGTAGCCATCTTTGTGGGTGGTTAAGGTGATGATACAGGTAATGGGAGCTAACAAAGGTGATGAAATAAGATGAAACTGAGATGTTAAAGGGGACACCACTGTATATAATTAAAGTCCCCAAGTTTGAGAGCCAGGTCTGAAGTGGGGAGAAAGACTAGACTGGGTACTGAAATTCTTGAGAAAGAAAGGAGAATGTCCTGGAGACAGATTATCAATTATTGGAACAAGGAATGATAAGAGATGGAAGGCATGAACTTCAAAGGAGAAGTTGCTGAGTGGTGGTGGCAAAAGAAAGGCATGGAAGTGGCAATGACGAGCTATAAAAAAGATCAATTCCTCCTACAGGCCCAGGGTGTTGAGGGGCATGAAAGAAATGGCAGGTACTGGAGGGGATGGCCAATGATATATATTAGTAATAATAACAATGGGGCAACTGGGTGGTGGCAGCAGAGAGAGTGCCAGGTCTGGAGTAAGGAATCTTCCTCAATTAAAATCTGACCCTAGACTTTTACTTGATGTGTGATTCTGGGCAAGCTACTTAATCCTGTTAGCCTCAGTTTCTTCATCTATAAAATGAGCTGAAGAAGGAAATGGCAAACCATTCCAATACTTTTGCCAAGAAAACCCCAAATAGTCATGAAGAGTCAGATATGACTGAAAATGACTGAACAACAATAATAACAAACATATAGCACCTTAATATTTACAACGTGGGGGCAGCTAGGTGGCTCAGTGGATTGAGAATCAAACCTAGAGACAAGAGGTCCTGGGTTGAAATTTGGGCCTCAGACACTTCCTAGCTGTGTGACAACAGACCCTGGGCAAATCACTTGACCCCCATTGCCTAGCCCTTATTACTCTCCTGCCTTAGAATCAATATTGATTCTAAGGCAGAAGGTAAGGGTTAAAAAAAAAAAAAAAAGATTTACAAAGTACTTTGCCTCTATAACTTCAATTTGACTCTCAAAAACCTTGAGGTAAGCACTACAATTTATCGATGAAGAACTTGAGGCTCTGGAAGTTAAGTCGTTTGCTCACATTTATTAAGGAAAGGGTAGAACTCTGGAAATTTGAACTCATTTCTTCTGACTTCAAGTTTATGGCTCTATCTACTAGGCCCCAGCCTTTACACAAAGTTTTAAATAAAAATTGCTGTATTGAGTACTGTTACAAAGATGTTCATGACAGTATGATTTGCTGAAGTGATCTGCCTCTTGAAAACATACAATTAATGAGGGCAGTTAGAAGGCTCAATGGATTGAGAGCCAGGCCTAGTGACAGGAGATCCTAGATACTTCCTAGCTGTGTGACCCTGGACAAGTCACTTAACCCCCATTACCTAGCCCTTACCACTCTTCTGCCTTGGAACCAATACTATGAATTGATTCCAACACAGAAGGTAAAGGTTTAAAAAGAAAACAAAACAAAACATACAATTATTAGAATAACTTTCTTTATATACAATGACCATTATGTCACTTATGAATCCATAGTGATTTCTCATGAGCCCATTGTTCCAGCTTGGTAGATCTTTTAGGCTACTCTTTATATACCATTCTTACTACCAATATTAAGCTTTTTCTCATGTTTTTTCCTTTTCTAGGTTGTCCTCCTTACCCTCCCCTCCCTCTCACCTATCCTTCAAGGCCCAACCCAAGTCCCAGCTCCTCTAGGTCCTCATACTAGGAAACTCCAACATAAACATTGACTTTATCTCAAATAACTTAATTTCCCTGTCAAATGCTTTATTTATAAATATTATTTTATTTTAGCATTGTAACAATCTTGGGAGACAGGTGCTATTTTTCAGATGAGAAAACTGAGGCAGACAGAGGTTAAATGACTTGCCCAAGGGTCACACAACTAGTAAGTATCTGAAAATAAATTCAAACTCAGGTCTTCCTGACTCCAGGTCCGGGGTTCTATCCATTGTGTACTTTAACACCTGCCTAGGTAGTTGGATGGAGTTCCTCATTTCACTAGTTCCTAGTTCCTTGTTCTATTCAGTTCCCATGACCTACTTTATTCCACCTCAGTTGCCCTACATATCCTTGATCTTGCCATTACCCACAAATGTTCCACTTCCATATTCATGTATTCTTTTTAAAAAATCATTCTAGCTCTCCTTATGCTTCATAACTACTAACCATTTTATTCATCCTTACCAGGACCTCTAATGCTTCCACCCTTTCTTATTCTCTCAGGCCTTCATCCCTACATTGTCTATGATCTTCCCAATTTCAATCCCTTGGTGATCCAGTTCAACTTTACATATCCTCTTTTCTTAAATCCCTAGCCTCTTTATCCTGTACTCTGTCATGCCTTGCTAAATCCCAACTTTGGATTACTTCTAACTCTGCCTCCTTTGCTTTTAGTCATATACTGTTTTAAAAAGTCATGAAATAGGACAGCAAAGTGGTTCAGTATTTAGTCTAAAACAGAAAGTAAGAGTTTTTTAAATTAAAAAAAGTCATGAAACTACACTGATTGAGTATACCAGAAATTTATATCATTTGATTCCTACTGGGCTCTCATTGTAGCAAAGTAATCTTACTCCTTCCTAATCATTTCTCTATCCCACTTCCCACACTGGCTGTTTGAAACTTTCTTGATAAAGAAAGATCTCTTGGAGCTCCCCACAGCATCCCTATCTCAAATCTTTTCAGCTGAAGACCTCAAAACTCATACTTCACCAAGAAAACTCTCCATTTCATTTCACATCCCTCTGACATCACTCACCATTGTCTCTTCCCTCCTAACCAGTTCCAATCCCTCTACATGCACCCTTTCTGTCTTCTCTAGTGGATGACCACTACTATTAGCTCCATTCTCTCTCTAACCTTTAATCTCTCCTTATCTACTGACTCTTTCCCTTTTACCTCCAAACATGCCTGTCTACCCCATCCTTAAAAAACTGTTGGGGACAGCTTGGTGGCTCAACAGATTGAGAGCGAGGCCTAGAGATGAAAGGTCCTGGCTTCAAATATGGCTTCAAACACTTCCTACCTGTGTGACCCTGGGCAATTCACTTCTTCCCAATTGCCAATTCTCTACTCCTCTTCTGCCTTGGAACTAATACTTAGTATTGATTACAAGATGAAAGATAAGGATTAAAAAAAAACAAAAAACCTTGATCTATCCTACTATCCTTGTTAACTATTATGCTTTATCCTTCCTTTCATTCTCACCTAAACTCAGTGAAAAAACTGTTTGTACTCTGTGCTTCTGCTTTTCTCATTTCACTTATAAGACTTCCTCAATCTAGCTTCTGACTTCATCATTTCACTGAAATTGCTCTCTCTCAAAAGTTACCAATGATCCCTTTATTGACAGATCCACTGGCCTTTTATCAATCTTCATCCTTCTTGACCTCTTTGTAGTATTTGATAATTGTTCACCTTTTCCTCCTGGATACTGTCTCCTCTCTGGGTTTTTTTCATTGTACTGTGCTTTCTTGGTCTTCTAACCTATAGTAATCACTCCTCAGACTCCTCTGCAGGATCTTCAACTAAGTCCAAGCAACTAACAATATAATATGAGTCCTACAAAATTCTGTCCTGGATCCTCTTATTCTCTCCATATTATCTCACTTGGGAGTCTTAGAAGTTCTCATGGGTTCAGTTATCATCTCTATGTTGATTACTCTATGCAAATCTATATATCCAATCTTAGTCTCTCTTTTGAGCTCCAATTCCATATTACTAACTGCCTACTGGGCATTTCAAATTGGTTATCCTGTAATATCAAACACAACATGACCAAAACTGGCTCATTTCTTTAAGAATGCTGTTGTCCTTATACAAATTATTGTTCTAGATATCTCTTTATTCAGCATCAGTTCATAGAGGACTCAGTTTTCTCTGAAATAGTTTATTTCATCATTTTTTATGGCACAATAATATACCATCAAGTATCATGATTTGTTTAGTCATTCATCCCCTAATAAGTGGACATCCCCTTCATTTCTTGTTTGGGGCTTCTAAGAAAAAAGCTGTATTTTTTTATACATGGGCACTTTTCCATGTCTTTCATTTCTATTATCCACAGCACAGTGAAACACACAGTAAGTGATCAATAAATACCTATGAATACTGCTATTGGTATCCAATCAAAATACTTCTGTTCCCCCTTTGAGATCCTACCATTGAATGGCTCATTATCCCAATTCCTCCTCTTTTTCTACTAGTCTATATCTTGTCCTTCCTCTCCTTCAAGACCAGTTCAAAATTTACATCCTTCAAGAAGCCTTCCTTAATTAGCCATATTTATAGCAATTCTTTTTTGTTGCTAAATATCCATCTTGCACTAAAATTATAGCATTTTGTTCTTACAGATACAGTGGTATTTGTCATTTTCCCCAAATGTTTTTTTCCTCAAAATCTTTTAACTTTCCCACTACAGAGTAAGTTCCACAAAGAACATGAATGTTTTTGAGATTCCAAAGATGAAGATTTTTGTGTGGGATATATGAACTTCTTCTTAATTGTAATTGGTTCTTAATTATAATTGGGAGTATGAGAGAAAGATGGAAAGGCCTATGAAGAGATCTTCTCCCCCCCACCCCCCGCACAACCCACCAGTATATGTCTTTATTCAGGTGAGGATGGAACTGTGAGTGGCTGGGAGGAGGCCAAGATCAACAGCACCAATCCACTGAGTTATGATGCCAAGAGTGCAGAATTTACGGTTATCAGAGCTGGCCTCTACTACCTGTATTGTCAGGTGAGATCCCTGATGGGAACCAAAACTTAAGGTTTTGGGTGGAAAGAGTGGGCAGGGGAGAAAAGGAAGAAGCCAAAGACAAAAGAGTGGAGGGCTGGGAAGGATACCTGTCCAAATTGCCAGGATTCCGAGGTGGAGGAAGAGCTGATGGGAAGCCGAAGGTGTAGATTCCATCTGCACTTTTGCCCTCTTATATTCCCATCCTAGGTGCACTTTGATGAGGGAAAGGCTGTATACCTGAAGCTGGACTTGCTTGTGGATGGTTCCTTGACTCTGCGCTGCCTGGAGGAGTTCTCAGCCACAGCAGCCAGTTCCCCAGGCACCCAACTCAGGCTCTGCCAGGTGTCAGGGCTACTGCCTCTACGACCAGGAGTCTCCCTGAAGATTCGAACTCTTCCCTGCGCACACCTCAAGGCTGCTCCCTTCCTTACCTATTTTGGACTCTTCCAAGTGTAGTGATGCTCCTTGACCCCAAGACTGCTTTCTTAGACTCCAGACAAAGCTCTGTCTATCCCTCTTCTCACTCCTTCCCATAATAATGTTGTTCCTCCCTTTTATCAGGCCCTACAACTTTGTCTTTCCCTCCCCCAATTCCTCACAGCACTGCTCCTTCTAACCCTAACTTCTTATATCTCAGCCCCTCCCTTTTCCAGGCTATCAAGAATTAATTTGCTCTTATCTGCTTATAAGTATTCCCATTTTTGTCCTAAAAGCCCTCCTAACATTTGTCCTACCACATTTGATCTCTCCTGGCTTTCCTCTCTCTCCATGACCATCCTTCCCTTTCTCCATGACCAAACCTTCCTTTCCATACTCCTACTGCTCAGTTCTGGTCCTCAGTTTCCTACCTACCTAACTGCACCCCAATCCCTATCTTATACTCCTACTGCTCAGTTCCAATCCTGGATCCCTCAAACTTTTATCCTGCTTGGCTTTCCTTGCTAAAAAAAAAAGTGTTTGGTAAAGCCTAAATGCTTGGATGAGGCCTTGGAAGTACCTACTTCTCCACATGGGGTATTGGACCTGAAAAGCAGAGGACTGAGGTGGTGGGGGGAGCTAAGGAGAGTTGTGGGGAGGTAGGGTGGGTTCCAAAATTGAGGGGTAGAAGATAAAGATTATTCTCTTCCCTGCTAAAATTCCTGTGGATTTTAAAAAAGCTATTTTTATTATTATTGAAATGAATTGTTGGTAATGGCTATTAAAAAGGTAAAGTGACAGTCTATCTTTATGACAGGGTAGGGGTTGGAGGGGAGATTTAGGGACCAGAGTAGTACTTGAAGGGAGTAAGTGTTGGAAGAAAAGTGGGTACTTTGGAGGGAGGAGGGAGAATGGTTGGAGGGTAGGACATATAGGTTCCTGAAGGTTAGAAAGGTTGGAGGAGGAATTAGGTAGTTCTAAATCCCAGGAACAGAAACCTGCTATCTGAAGTGAGGATCATAGGACTTAAGGGAAGGAGAAGGGAAGAGGCAGCTAGGTGACTCAGTAGATAGAGGACCAGGCCTAGAAACTGGAGGCCTTGGGTTCAAATCTAGGTATGTAACCCTGGGCAAATCACTTAATCCCAATAGCCTTGCTCTTACCACTCTTCTGCTTTGGAACTGATCCTTAGTAGCAATTCTAAGATAGAAGGTAAGGGTCTAAAAAAAAAAAGTAAAAGGGACGTTATAGATCATCTAGGCCAATTCCTCTATTTTATAAAGAAGCCAGGAAGAAAAGTGACTTTCTAGAATCACCCAGGAAGCAAAAGGCAGAGAAAAAGATTTGAACTCAGGTCTTGTGACTTTAAATCCAGAGTACTTTCCATTACACTAAACCCAAACTACGAGAGAGAATTAGTCCTCTGACCATAGTACAACAAAACTTTGCTTTATTTAAGCCTCAGCTTCCTTCTGAAGGGGGAATCCCTTGGGTAGGTGGGGCTGGGGCCCTTTCCTCCTGGCAGCTTCCAGTACATGCAACAGGTGTGGGCACCAAGAGAAGAGGAAGAAATGACTGAGTTTTCGGGGGACAGAACAGAGATAGGAGAGAGTGGGTGGGGTTGGGGGGACTCAGACCAGTAAACAAGATTCTCTAAGAGGGCCCTCAGGAACACTGATCACCTTGGTCCACGGAGGGAAGAATTTGGCCGTGCTATTTCAGTGTCGTTTCTCTCTGGTGACTTCATGTAAGAACTTTTCTCTGGAAACAGGAAGTCAATTGCCTGCCAAGTTCAGCACTGGGAGTAACAGACCATGTTCCAACAAACCCCAGTCCTAGCTATAACCCCAGAGCTTAGGCCAATTTATTGCTTCCAAGTCCTGACCTCCCTCCCCCTTCATCCATGTGGCAAATTTATCCCCACCTAATCTCTTCCCCTGACCCATAAAAGCTGTTTTTCCATTGCTCAAACAAGGGATTCCATCCATCCACAAAACTCTCTAAGTCTCCCTCCCCCAACTCTGGGACTGCCCCCACCTTCTCCGTTCAGTTCTCCCTGGGTATTGCTGTTAGCTGTGAAGTGTCAGCAGCCATGCTTTCTTTGCCTGGGAGACTGGAACACATTCTTTCTCCTCTTGGGCTTGTGAAGGGGGTGGAGGGTAGATCTTAAGATTAGGAGAAGGTCCAACTTTGGGGGCACCTGAGAAATAGGACAATATCTCCTTTCCTCCTCCCTCTTTTTTTCAAGTTCCCTTTTACTTTTCCTTTACGTAACTTTCTTCCTCCTTTCTCTCTCTCCTCCCAACCCCCTTCACTCAGTCACTCTTGGTTGTGATACACAGCTGCTGGAAGGGTCCTCAGGCTAGTCATGTCTCCTTTGCTATCTCCCAGGTCCCTCCCTGGGCAAATAGGGGGTCCAAGGCAGGACCCAGCACTTTCGTTTTCTCTTTGGTTGAGTTGGGGGACAGCCCTAGGGGTGGCAGCTTGTGTGGTGGCACTTCTAACTCAGCAAGCAGAGCTCCAGGCCCTGAGGGGAGAGGTGGCCCAGCTGAAAGGGAATGGAGGGTCTCACCAGAAGGGACATAGGCAACCCTTGCTGATCCCCCAGAAACAGGTGAGTGAGGGAAAAATGAACATTGGGAAAATGGGACTGGGGTGAATTGAATGAATTCCTGTGTATTTGGCAGTTGGTTAATCTCTGCCTTTTCATGGCCCATTACACCCTGAACTCCTAGCCCTAAAGTGGGGCATTGGGGAAGCACTCTGGTTTGGTAGCCAGGGGGAAAGTCCAGGTTTTCGGTAAATGCTTATCAACTCTAGCAAATACTGGAATGCAGTCATCAAGCTGAAGACTTGGGGCTAGAAAAGGAGTGTAGGAGATACGGTTCAAAGGGTAGGTTACTTTGGGGTGAGGAAGTAAAAATTGATGGAATAGGACTCATAGAACTCAGTTTAAAATGAATTATTTTTATATAAGCAGGACACTGATGAACTGGAAGCTTTGAAGCATGAGGAAATATCTCGAAGGAAAAGAGCAGTTATCATCCAAGAACATCGGCACAAGAGTGAGACCTCATGGGGAAGAAACAAAGACCATGGGGACTGGCCCCCCATTTTAAGGTTGAGGAGGAGTGGGGCTCTAGAGTTCAGGGCAAAGAGGAATAGGGGAAAGAGCTGAAAGCACCCCATTTTCTCTCTTAGGGAAACGTTCAGTTCTGCACCTTATTCCCATTAACAGTACCTCCAGAGGTGAGTGTCATTCTGGATGATGGCTTGAAGAAGCAGGGAAAACTGGGGTCTAGGGGATGGATCCATGGATCCACAAGGGGAGTTGGAAACTATGGGATGGGCCTTAGAATTAAATCTCAGGGTACTGAGTGAGGAGTCCTTCTGATAGCCACACCACCCCTTACCTCCAGAGGATTCTGATGTGACAGAGATAATGTGGGAGCCCGCACTGAGGCATGGTGGAGGTCTGGAACCACAAGGACATGTTGTTGGAGTCCGGGAGACTGGAATGTATCTCCTGTACAGCCAGGTAGACTCTGAGATACTCTGATCCCATAGCAGGGGTTCTTAACCTTTTTTTGGGTCATGTACCTCTTTGACAGTTTTGTGAAGCCCCCAGAACCCTTTCTCAGAATGGTTTCAATACATAGGATTACAAAAGAAACCAATTATGTTGAAATAAAGATGTAATTTTTTTCTCATCTAAATTCACTAATCCACTCCCTTAAATGTATCAGTTTAATCTCTGCCCTAAAGGAATAAATGCCAAGGCCTTATAAAGTCACATATTCTGCATCATATTCCTGAGAGTTCTTTGTTTCCTTGGGATTAGACTATATATATATATGGCTTTTCTTTTCTACCTCCTTATCACAGTAACAGATATAGCTCTTTTCCTTCTTGGGTGACTGAAACTACAAAGTATTACTTACTCTCTTTAATGACCCTTTTGGTCTCCCTACTATTCCCTTATCTGCTAGGTGCTGTTTCATGATGTAACTTTCACCATGGGTCAGGTGGTTTATCGAGAGGGCCAAGGAAGGGAGATCCTATCCCGCTGTGTCTGTAGCATGCCCTCTGAACTCCACCAGGCCTATAACAGCTGCTATACTGCAGGTGAGGAGGCAAGATGAAAGTGTAGAAGGGTGAGCTAGGGCAAAACTTATGGATCTTAGATGGGGTTTGGGGAGGAGGGAAGTCTACTGTCAATAGAAAAATGGGATATCTGGGGTGTGTGAAGGAAAAGTAAGGAATTGGGGTGATTATAATAAAGTTGCTACAAACATAGGGAAAAAAGGGGCAAGACAACTAGGTCGTGAGAGATGACTTAAAAAGGCATGTAGAGGGGGCAGCTGGGTAGCTCAGTGGATTGAGAGCCAGGCCTAGAGATGGGAGGTCCTAGGTTCAAATCTGACCTCAGATACTTCCCAGCTGTGTGACCTTGGGCAAGTCACTTGACCCCCATTGCCTACCCTTACCACTCTTCCACCAAGGAACTAATACACAGAAGTTAAGGGTTTAAAAATAAAAAAAATAAATAAAAAAAAAAGGCATGTAGAGAGCCAAGGACTAAGGAAGAGGGATGTGATAACAGGTTAACTGGGCGCTTGAAAGGGATATGTGATTCTCTGAAATATTGTCTCTTCTGCTTTCTCCCATCTCAGGTGTATTCCAGCTATACCAAGGGGACATTTTGAATCTCATAGTTCCTCGGGCAGGAGCCAAACTTGATCTTACTCCCCATGGTACTTTCTTGGGTTTGGTGAAACTTTGAGCATAGAGAAAAGGGGTGGACATATACATGCTAGAGACAGCCAAAGGGTAGACTGGGCAGAAGCTGGTACTTTAGAACACAGACTATTTCCTGGTTTTGACATAATTCTCTTTTCCCTTTTCCTTCTATTCTTCATTCTTTTCTCCCCACTCCAACAGACAAACTTAGGGTTGAAGGATAAAAGACCTGATTTTTCTCCTTATCACCATCTGAACCCCAATTCTTTAGGGCAACTTACTTTCCAACCTATCATATACTACTGGAATTCTTCCATAATAGCAGTACCATCTAGTGGCAAGTTAGAGACATTGCTTCTCAGCTCATTTTAACTCCACAATGCTAAAATATTAAATATATTCCCAGTATCCCATATTTCAAAATTCCTTACTTCAGTCTATTTTTATACATTCTATAATGCCTCATTTTTCTACTCCATATTTCATCATCTTTATTGTAAATGCATTTATTAAGCAGTCACACCCTTTGTATATGTTTTTTCAGTTGTAAAATGAAAGAACTGAATCAGATGTCTAAATCCTAAGACCTATTTGCATAATACACTTGGATAATGTCAGAGAATTATAGATTTTAAAGCTGTAAAATTTTACAAATGAAGAAACTTAAATCCAAACACAAGGTAACCCACTCAAGGTTACACAGAACTAAGTAGTATTCCCCTTTTATCTTTCAATATTGCAATCCTAGCTTTAGGTAATTTTTACTTTTTTTTTAACCCTTACCTTCCATCTTAGAATCAATACTGTGTATTGGTGCCAAGGCAGAAGAGTGGTAAGGGCTAGGCAATGAGGGTTAAGTGACTTGCACAGGGTCATACAGTTAGGAAGTGTCTGAGGCTAGATTTGAACCTAGGACTTCTGGTATCTATACCTGGCTCTCAATTCACTGAGCAATCCAATTGCCCCCTACTGTCTCTCTTGTTCTTCTGGCATGATGTACCATCCATATTCTTAAACCAGGTTTTGCCTGACACCTGAAGACCACTGAGTGGACCTCACACCATAGTCTTAAGACTTGTCTGGGTTCCAGAGCTCTTCCCTGAAAAACTCTTTTTTTCTGTTTATCTATAATTCAGCCTGAATATATGTATCAAATAAAAGTATCATTTCTCCCAGTGCACCATGTGCTTCCTAACTCAATTCCTCAACCTTCTTCAACCCAACTATCTCCCTTGTTCTTACCTACTAAACCCAACTATTTTATTTATCCCTGAATCTTATTAACTTCAGTTCTCTGCCCAAACACAATGTTCTATTCATTATGCCTCATTGTGCACTGCAGCCTGCAAAGTGCTTTACATACAATTTGATCCCATAGATGGATTCTCATCCCTACAACCCTTTCTAGGCATACTTCTTAAAATCACTGGATGTCAAAACTGGAAAAAGATTGTAGAGATGGATAATCCCATAGTCGACCCCTTCGTTTTCCAGAAGAGCCGGCTTGCCTTGTTTTTATGAAGGACCTCTTCCAGTTATATTCATTCACTCATTCAATAAATAAAACATTGCTGTCCTTTGCTGGTGGGCACAATGCCACGTGTCATGCCCAGTAAAGGGAGCGCATAGGGTTCTCTTTACACCTTCCCCCATTTTCATCCTCTTCCATCTTCCCTACGTGGGATGCCAGACACACTCCCATTAACCATCTGACCCAACCTGACCCCAGGGCCAGCCCTGCAGCTGCTGCCTGGGCAGCTCCTTCCCACACCCAATCAGAGAGGGATTCCAGGCTCGAGTCTGGGGGCGTCCTCGCTCCATCAGCGCCTCATCTCTCCTAGGGATCGGCGGTTGAGACAGGGATGGGGGAGGGGAGGGGAGGGTTAGGGAGGTGGGCGGGGCCCATCTGGCGCATGCGCAGTCGGGTGGTGGCGTGGGAGTGGACCGCTGCTGGTCTGGGGGAGCTGATGGGGAAGGAGGCGGGACGGGGCCTCAGGACCAGCGGGGTATCTTTTGAGAAGTGAAGGACTTTTGCGCTTGCGCGCCGGCGAGTGGTGACGTACTAATCCAGCGCCGCTTTAATCCCGGTGGCCCTGGGGCTCGCGGGAGGGGAGGGGAGAGAAGAGGAGGTAAGGGGAGGAGAGGAGAGGAGAGAAGAGGAGGGTGGGAGGAGGAGGAGGAGGAAAAAAAAAGGGAAAAGAAGGAAAGGGGAAAGGTAGCGGTAGTAGGAGCGAAGGAGGCGTTGACCGTTGCAAAGCCAGAGGAACGTGAGCCCGAGCAGAGGAGGCGAAGCGCTAAGTCCCGTAGGCGACGGGAGGAAGAAGAAGGAGCTGCCGCCGGGATGAGACGGGGAGCCTGAGACGCCTGGGCCCACCTCCCCTCTCCCTCCCAGTTACTCTTCCAGCTCCCCTTCCTGCTCCCCTCGGTGAGGACCCAGCCGCGAGACCCTTTCCCTCAGAATGCTCAGCTCTAACCACACCCGTGCTGGAGGGGCTTCTGCCTCTTTCCGGGGTGAGATGTAAGATCGAGGTGGAGCGCGAGCCTCCCCCCAATTGAGGACAAGGTCCCTTCCTCTCCTTTCCCAGCCCCCACGGCCTGAATGACTCCCCCTCCCCTTCCACTCCCCTTTCCCTTAGTCCACTGGTAGGGCCCTCAAACCTCTCCCCTCAGGTAGAGCTCAACAAGCTTAACCTCTTTCCCTCGCCCTTCCCCCTCCCCTTTCTTCTGGTCCCCCACCCAAGGCAGTGAGCGGACTTTTAGGGACTCCCGGCGACCAGAGAATGAAGCATTTTTAGGCTTCAGTTCTTTCCTCCTTTTTTTAGGAGCTGGGGGAGGGGGATGGTGATGGCGGCTAGAAAACCTTGGAAGGGTATGGAGTTTGAAGATGCAACACTGGAGGTTTAGAGAGGATGATAAAAAGAGTGAGGAAGGGAAAGGGTGGATGCAGAAACTGGGGAGGCTTCAGGCTGTTATTTCAATCTCAATTTGTATTTTATCTGCTCAATTAGATATCCCCCCCCCCCATTCTAATTATTTTCTGCTTTAGGGCCTGATTTCCTTTTTCCAAATCATTCAAAATTCCCCTCTCACTAAAAAAAATCTTAGTATTTTATCTTGGCTCCAACTCTCCTTTCCTCAGGGAGAAGTAATTTTATCTCTTCAAAAGAGTTTCACTTTGTACCCTTGCTTCTTCATTTAGCAGACTTAATTTAGTAGTCACCTGTTATTTGTTCATCTTTTTAAGGACTTTGATCCCCTCCTTATAAGTCTCAGAGATAGAATTTTTCAGCTTGGTCATTCTCTCAGAATTCTAGTCCTACCTATGAATGATTCTCCCAGCATACTTTAGAGAATATTCCTTATTGCTATAACAACCAGAGAAACTTGTTTTAAGAGTCCCAAGATCTAACACCCCATATCTGAGTGACCTGAGCTACTTGTTTAAAAGGATAGATTTGAGGGGTAGAAAAGATGGAGAAGTGGAAATAAAAGTTGAAGTAAAAAGGCTTTTGTGATGGAGTGCTTTGAACGTGGGAGCTTTCTTGAGGAAAAATTAATTGGAATTTGGTCTTTGTTCCAGAGGGGGACAAACCCCTGTTGAAGGGAGAAAACCTTGGATAGAAGGGAAAGCTATTTCAGTAGAGTAGTGGTGGCCTTCACTTTTTTTGGAACAATATTTTTCCTATTTGCAATTAGCCTAGATAAAAAAACCATGATTAATTTTGATGTTGATTAGAAATCTGACAATTAGGTAGACAGAATACCTATCTTGGAGACAGGAGAGACAGAATAATCTAGGGCTCTTGTCTACTTTGTTATATTTGGAGTTTTCCCTATCATATGTCTTGCTCTTGATTTTCCTCAGCTTCCTATCTCATAGGATTATGAGGAAGGTATTTTATTATAAATTTTAAAACACTACTCAAATATAAGTTGTTATTATATAGGACCAGATATTTTTGTCTTTGAAGGAAACATTAAGTCAGATAATGTATAGGAGGATGCCTGGATAATGACTTCTTCTCTTTATCTTCCTAAAGGTTACTTGAAGATGAAAGAGAACTTCCAAGGGAATCGGCCCTGGAGGCCAACTCCCCCTGGAACATCCCCAGTCTTTCCATCTCCCCGACGAGAACGCCTCCGTTGGCCTCCTCCTCCCAAACCTCTGTTAAAGTCAGGTGGGGGGTTTGGGCCAGACACAGGGACCGGGACCACAGTTCCTGCCAATCGACTCCCTACCCCTCGGCCCTCCTTTGATGCTTCAGCCAGTGAAGATGATGATGAGGAAGAAGAAGAAGAGGATGATGAGGAGGAGGTGGTGGCCTGGGGACTTCCCCCAAGCTGGGGCCAGCTAGGAACCCCTCAGCATCCCCGGCCTTCCCGTCCTCCACCCCGTCGAGCTTGTTCTCAGCAGAGGCGCCGCCGTGCTATGAGAGCCTTTCGAATGCTGCTGTACTCTAAGAGCTCCTCCTTGACATTCCACTGGAAGCTGTGGGGTCGACTAAGGGGCCGTCGGCGAGGCCCTCCACACCCTAAGAACCTCCTCCCTCCTCGGGAAGGGGGAGCAGCTCCTCCTGCCACATCCCCCAGCTGCAGGCTTGACTCACCAAGGGGACCTCCCCAAGCTGGGCTGGGGCTTTTAGGGGCACTGATGGCTGAAGAAGGGGTTAGGGCATCTCCTACATTGCCCAGTGGGTCATCTCAGGAGGAAGATGGACATGAGTGGGTCCAGAGGTCCCCCCAGCCTCTTGAAGCTGATGCAGGTAGGTAGAACAGAAGAGGATTAAATGGAGCAAGATGTAATGGACTTTGAGGGCTGGGGAACCAGAATGCCTAGGATGACCATTCAGCAGTGGTGATCCTCAGGGAGAGGATGTTTGAATGAAAGAAAAAGTATTTACTAAGCACTTGAGTCTTGGATGAGTGGTAAGACAGGATGGAGCCTAGAGAATAGGAAAACTGGATGCCAGCATAGGAGTCAAGAAATATTAGGGAATGCAGTAATACCTCATGTTTTGTTTGGGTCACACTTGGGAGCCCAAGACTGGGGAAAAGTCAGAACTGGGTCCATGGGTGGTTAAATTGAGGTTATTGAACAAGTTTCCTAAGAAGGAAATGAATTCTTGAATGGAAAGGACACCTTTTTTTTTTTTTTTTTTTTTTTTTTTTTTTTTTTTTTTTTTTTTTTTAACCCTTACGTTTCGCCTTAGAATCAATATTATGTATTGGTTCCAAGGCAGAAGCGCAGTAAAGGCTAGGCAATGGGAGTTAAATAACTTGCCCAGGGTCATACAGCTAGGAAGTGTCTGAGGCCAAATTTGAACCTCTAGCCCTGGCTCTCAATCCACTGAGCCACCCAGCTGCCCCCAAGAACACCTTTTTTTGAGGAGAGCAACCGGTTTTGTATACCCCTTCACCTAACAGGAGAGATTTACTCGGCATACTTTTCCATCCTTGGACTTCCCTGCACCTTTCCCCAAATTCTTTTTATTGCCTTTTCCTCATTCTTTATCATTGGCTGTGTATCTTTGCTGTCAATTTCTTTTGTTCTGCCATTCTGTAACTTGTTGGTTTTTCTCAATTAATCCATCTGCTTTCCCTATTGCTGTTTAGCCCAACTTCTATCTCTCTTCCCCACATTTTCTCCTTTACCATGCAGGTCTCCTTCAATGTTCTCTGCCTAATGGCTTTGGGGGAACATCTGGAGTGGATGGGGAGCTGAGCCTGGCACCTCCTGATGCTAGCATCCTCATCAGTAATGTATGTAGCATTGGAGACCGAACTGCCCAGGAGTTGTTCCAAGGATCTGAAGTAGGAGCTGCTGAGGAGCAGGAGCGTCCAGGAGAGAAGGCAGGGCAGCATAGCCCCCTTCGAGAAGAACATGTCACCTGTGTGCAGAGTAAGGATATGCCCTGGTACCCTTGAATTTAGACCAAGAGGTCCCTTTTCTTCCAAGTTCCAGTGTTTTCCGTATTCCTTTCAGATTGGAGCCCAGAAGCCCAATCTGTTTAGTTTTTTCTCCCCTTTCCTTCCCAGGCATCCTTGATGAATTTCTTCAGACATATGGCAGCCTCATTCCTCTTAGCACAGATGAAGTAGTAGAGAAACTGGAAGATATTTTCCAGCAAGAGTTCTCCACACCTTCTAGGTGAGTCTCAGAATAAGGGGGAAGAAGGAGGGGAAAGGCCAGGGGGAGAGGGGAACAGGACACATACATACCCTATGCAATATCACTAACTAGAATTTTAATGCTTCCAGATTAATTAGCGTGTTTCTAGGCAGGGACTGGAAGAGGGGAAAGGTATTTTTTGCCCATGGGGAGGGAACCAAAGGCCGGGGAATGTGATGCTTAGTTCTTAGGACTGGACTGGAGATGGGTTGCTTGGGCCCCTCCAAAGGGAATAGAACCTGTAATGTTGAAAGGGAGATATGGTGGGGAGGGAAGAGATGATGCTTTAGCAGGATTCTTGTGTTGCCTGGCTCTGCCTGTCTCATTCTTCTTGTGTCAACAATTCCCAAATCTTACCAGAAAAGGGTTAGTTCAGCAGCTGATCCAGTCATACCAACGTATGCCAGGCAATGCTATGGTGAGAGGCTTTCGTGTGGCCTATAAGCGGCACGTGCTGACCATGGATGACCTGGGGACCTTGTACGGGCAGAACTGGCTTAATGACCAGGTGAGGGATAGAGTTGGGTGAGGACCTGGGGCAGAAGACCAGGATCTTGTTTAGGTACAAGTTGGTCAGATGATCTCTAAGATCTAGTCCAACCTTGAGATTCTGTGATCTTTGAGGGGGGAGTAAAGTCAAGGAATAGTCAATAGGATACTTCAGTCCCTTCTATAGAATCTTCTGTAGAACAATGGGAGGGGCTAGATTGAGCTTTCTTCTGTCTGTAGAAGGGGAGGGAGTTCAGTGTTTCTTGGACAGTTTTACTTCTTCTAAAGTCATTTTCCCCCTTAATCTTTTTTCCCAAAGGTGATGAATATGTATGGAGATCTAGTAATGGACACTGTTCCAGAGAAGGTAGGATGGACCAAATACCTTAGGCTCTAAGTAAGATGAGCCTGGAATTTGAATGGACAGGCATTGAAAAGGGGATCATAGGACTTGAAAATAGTGGGAAAAGAGCATCTCAGTTGGGATTGATAGGTCTAGAGGATTTCTTTCCACTTTTTAGCAGGCAGGAACACTTCTGGAAGTCCTTCCTTACTATTTCTGTCAAAGAACTACATTTAAGATGGGATGAGACCTTAAAAAATGAGCTAGGTGATGAAATGGATGAAGTGCCAGGTCTAAAGTCAGGGAAGTCCTGAGTTCAAATATGGCCTCAGACAGCTCTTTGACCATGGGCATATCACTTAACCCTGTTGAACTCAGTTTCTTCATCTATAAAATAAGCTGGAGAAGGAAATGACCCAGCACTCCAGTATCTTTGCTAGGATAATCCCAAATTGATTACAAAGAATCAGACATGATTGAAACTACAGAACAACAACAAGGAATCTTTTTTTTTTTTTTTGAACCCTAAACTTCTGTGTATTGGCTCCTAGGCAGAAGAGTGGTAACGGTAGGCAATGGGGGTCAAGTGATTTGTCCAGGGTCACACAGCTGGGAAGTGTCTGAGGCCAGATTTCAACCTAGGACCTCCCATCTCTAAGCCTGACTCTCAATCCACTGAGCCACCCAGCTGCCCCCAACAAGGAATCTTAAAAGAAGGTCATCTTGTCCCCTACCTCATTTCGCAGGTGAGGAATCTGGGGTCTAGAGCAATGAAATGACTTGTCCAAAGTCACAAAAGTAGAATAAGTGGCAGAGTTTGGGATGAATGACTCCAAAGTTATCCCTCTGCCCATTGTACTGTGCTGCCTCCCTGGGACTAGTCCTTTTTCTATATGTCTAATAGAGGGGGTAAGTACTTAACATTTTCACATATTTGGGCTATTCCTTTTTTCTATACAGCTCTGGGAATAAGTTATTTTCAAAATTACTGATCCAGAGGCAAGAAGTCTGGTCTATGACTGAAGCTGGGACAATTAGATTCCTTCATCTGGAGGGAAAGACAGGCACTGGGAGAGAACTGATTGATGAAATCTATGCTTTTCAAGGCCTAATTAGGGAATGACTATAACATCTCCCTGCCAGTGTACCTCTCATTTAAATCTTACCTATTATCCTTAACCAATTATAGCATTTTAAGAATTTCTTAAGTTGAAAGTTGAGCTCTTACCAAAAGCTACTTAGAAAGGGAAGGGGCCTGGGGAAAAAAAATGTAGCTCCAGGAATTGTGGAGAAAGATGTCCTTTTGGGGAAGTTACTGAGCTTTTGGGAAAACGGGGATCTAATGTGGATTTTTAGGTTTGGATTAAGGAATTGAGAAGGTGAAAACTAGATGATAAGAGCAATTCTTCCTTTCAAACTCCTTTCCCCAAAAGATTACTCCTGTACCCCCTTCCCCAGTCACAGGTTATCCCTCATTCTCTGGGACTGGTTCCTCCAAGAGGGCTTCCATTGGTTCTCCTGCTGCTCCTTTAGGTACTTCCACACCTAACAGGGAGAATAATAGCTTCAAGCACATTAATAGACTGTGTTTACATAGCACTTTAAGGTTTGCAAATTGCTTTACATATGGTCATCTCAGTCCACATCAACTTTAGATTTGTGCTGTTATTTGACATATTTTGCAGAAGAGGAAACAGGATGAGTTTAAATGGTTTACCTAGGGTCACAACAGCTAGTAAAGAATCTGAGGTAGGATTCAATTTGGAATTGGAAGCCCTGTTTCAGCATATTTTTAAGCTCCAATAATTACCTTCCCTACATGAAGTTTACCTTCTAATTCAAGAATGACAAAAAAGTGTTCCTTTTCCATTGTTTAGGAGCAGTTAGAGGTATGTGAGACTCAAAGCCAGACTGAGATAGCTTCAGGGAATGAAAATAGTAGCACACCAGCTAACACCTTGGTCCTGTTTGGCTGTAACAGGTGCCCTGATTGTAAGAAGGTTCCCTTCAAAGAGACTGGGAGGTGGGGGAATGGGAAAGGAAGGAGATATGCTTTAACCTAGAAAACCTCTTGCCCTGTTTCGTGGACGGAACAGGAAGAGATGCACTGCCAGCAAAAGACTCTCTTGTCCTCTGTTAAGGAGCCAGTAGCCAGGAGGCTGTATAAGAGGCCAACCATTTGTCCTTCCCTTCCAGGGATCTTATAGGCTCTAGAATGTGTGCTATGGAAAGAGGAGGAAACTGGCACGGGCAAGGGATTAGAGTTAAACTTTTCCACAAGTCTGGGGGAATGGGAAGCCTCCAGATATTTGGCCTGAAAACTTCCTAAATCTTCCATTTTGAGGGAAGAAAGCATAGGATAGTGGAAAAAGAGAACTATTGGAATTGAGGCATGAACAACTAGGATTTGGATTTAAATCCCATCTCTTATACTTCCTAGTTGTGTGAATGTAGATGTCATTTAACTTCCCTGAAACTCAGCTTTTTCATCTTTAAAATGGGGATAATACCTGGATTTAGCTCACTGTTATAAGGTTTTATAAGGGTTATAAGGATCAAAAGAGATAATATATGTAAAAGACCTTTTTATTCTACCCAAAGTGCTATTTTATATATATATATATATATGCCAGTTATTCAGGGCTACAAAGGGCAAGCGGTTCTTATGTTTTTTCAAAGAACATCAACTGTCAATCACAGAGATCTCATTTTAATTTAGGGAAAATGCTTATGGTAGACATTAGCCTCTTTTAATCCTTTTGTACCTTGGTCTCTGAAACAATTGAGGATGCTCCCATACTCCCTACTTCCCCTCACTTCTTTTGATTTTCCTTCAGTTCTTTGCAGCCTTCCCCCACCTCTTCCTTAAAAGAACTAGAGAATATAAGGAGTAATAGAGTAATAGAACAAAGGGGGGGGGGTGGAGAATAATTCCATTTCTTTTCCTCCTCTACTTCAAGTGTGGGGTAAGGATGAGATTAGGAATCCTTCCAGTTCCCAAAAGATATAGGGATTAAAGAGTGGTGAATAGTAGTGGAAAGATGTTAGGGAAATAGGATGCTGGAGAAGGAGGCAAGAACATTTAGCACTAAGGGACCAATTGCTTAGATCTCTGAGAGAAGTAAAGATTATCTAATGAATCAATTGTTAGGGGCCTAAGCTGGTGTATTTGGTACTTCAGGTAACTGTGACTCTTGTGTCATTGCAATAGGTTCATTTCTTCAACAGTTTCTTCTATGATAAACTCCGTACCAAGGGTTATGATGGAGTGAAAAGGTGGACCAAAAATGTGAGTTTAGAAGTCTTTTCTCTATCTACCAACAATATTCATCTTTTTAGGAGTAATTATGTTTTTCATCATCCTTTTCTCCCATTCTTCCCCAAAGATTCCCTATCAAAGACCAAATATATTCTAGGGTTGGCAGATTGGAACATTGGTCCCAGCATCTCTTGTGTTAGTTTATCACAACAAAGTAATCCCCTGCTCTTATGGGGAGGAGGTGCAGCTTGGGGGGGGGCGGGGATAGGGGGGAAGCTCATATTCCTTTCTCTATCCCAAATGTCTAGGTTCTCAAACCCTTCACCATCAAATAATGGAGTTAGGCATCCCTAAATCCTTATTTCACATTCCATTATTTCACATTGCCTTTTCCTAGGTGGATATCTTCAATAAGGAACTCCTGTTGATCCCTATCCACCTGGAAGTACACTGGTCACTCATTTCTGTGGATGTGAGACAGCGGACCATCACTTATTTTGACTCACAGCGTACCCTCAACCGCAGATGTCCCAAGGTGAGGAGTTGAAGTGGTAAGGTAAGGGAAATATGACATAACTTTAATTTTTGGCAAAAACTAGGAAAAGAGACTTCAGGGGATAAAGTCTAAAGTCTCTGGCTTCTGATAGTGAGAGATTCGAAGATATGGTTATGGTTAGTGGACAGGAAAATTTAGAGTATTCTCTTTTTTAAAGCTTTCTTTGTAACTGTACTGTATTACATATCTTATAACCTCTCAGCTTCCATTTCCTCATCTTTAAAATCAAGATAAAAATACCCATGGCACTTAGGTCATAGGGTTGTTATAGTAAGTTGTAGAACATTAAAACATATAACTGTTGCTAATATTCTTCCACCAATCCAGCATATTGCTAAGTACCTACAGGCTGAGGCAGTGAAGAAGGATCGGCTAGATTTCCACCAGGGTTGGAAGGGTTACTTCAAGATGGTAAGTAACCAGTATGGTACTTTTAGTGCATGGGAAGGGAAAAACTCAGATATTCAAAAGCTTCCAGACAAGATTCATGAACATGTTCTTTTTCTCCCTACCAGAATGTAGCCAGACAAAATAATGACAGTGACTGTGGTGCCTTTGTATTGCAGGTGAGTCAGTAGGGATACCAGACCATATTATTGTCCTCTGCTCTTGATTTTGTCATTTCAAATTCTGGGGGTGACACCAGACCTTCTCTGAGTACTTCTACCACCCTATAAAGCTCAGAAGGGCTCTGTTCCATTCAGCCTTTTCCTTGTGGCCTTCTAGTTTACCTTAATATTTAGAATATTGTTAAATCTGGTCCCCATGTTCTTGGGCTCAGAAGTAATCTCTAATTGACCCCAACCCACAATTATTTCCTGTTACCCTTTTTCTTTGTATTTCCCTCTCTTGCCCTTACTGTCCCTTTTTTACTTCATACCCAGTATTGCAAGTACCTGGCCCTGTCTCAGCCCTTCAGCTTCACACAGCAGGACATGCCCAAACTTCGTCGGCAGATCTACAAAGAGCTGTGTCACTGCAAACTCACTGTGTGAGCCTTGGACCCCAAGCCCCCAATCTATGTGAAGGCTGGAGAACATCTTTCCCCTTTCTGACCTACAAAAACCTATTCCTTTTTTTCCCTGGACCCCATGACTCCCCCATATACATGTTTGTTTTTCATATTTAAATGTTTCCCTTGGTTTCTGTTTTTTTTTTTGTTTGTTTGTTTTTTAAGAATCCCTGTTTGATTTATGGGGGTAGGATTGGCACTGGGAACCCCTTTTCCTTCCTCTGTCCTGAAGAAAGTGTGGAGGGAGTGAGGAGCCCTTCCCCTTCCATATTCATGGAACTTTGTGGGGTTTTTTTGTTTTGTTTTTGCCAGGGAGGGTGGGGTGGTGGGGTGGTGGGTTAAGGGATTCCTGAATGCCATACCATCAAACTTTGCTTGTTTGTTTATATACATATATATGTGTGTGTGTGTATATATATATATGTATGTATGTATATAAACAGTGATCCTGCTCTGGTCAATAAAGGATCCTTTGGAGATTGTGTGTGGTGGTTGTCTTGCTAGAAGCAGGTTGAATGATCAAATGATCATTCTGTCCTACCTTCCTAGAGTAGGGTGCAAAGAGATATTGTCAGACTGTCCAGGATTATAAGCGTTCCCTTGCCCTTGATGTTTCTTTTCCAGGCAGTATTGGCTTGACTTCTTCCTTTTGCCCAATTCATTAAGGGGAGCTGAAAGGAAACCAGAGGTCTAGTTTATGTAACACCTTCCTGATATACACTTCTCATTTAAGGCTTAGGAGAAAGATGGCAACTTCAAAGGGATTTTGAGAATTAAATAAGGTGGGGGTTGCCCGAAGGCCTAAGTTGAAGATAGAAAAGGAGACACAACTTTGGGATCAAGATGGTCTACAGCCTCTTCTAGTTTAACAGAAGGATAGAGCCATTGATTATCCTTTGGCAGCTGTTGGGATACTTTTTTACCATCATCAGTTACAAATACTTTCAACTCCTCTAAAGTGAATGTGTGTGTTTGGGGAAGGAATAGAATGGTGCAAGTTTAAGGGAATGTGACCGCGTTAATTCCTTCCTGGGGAAAGTTTTAAGAGCTGGGCAACAGATTCTGGGGCCAGTGCATTGGAACCCTGATGAAGTCAGGGGTCTCTACTGAGGCATTGTAGTTATCCTGAAGGCCGGAAGTCTTGGGAACCGGAGAGTCAACTTCTTCTCACGTGATAGTGGACGTGGGCACATGATCAGGACACTATTGCCGCCACACGTGGGGGGCAAGATGGCCGCCTGGCCTCGAGGCTCACCACCTAAACGTCATTTCCGAGCGGATGAGAAGGGCGGCATTCCTGGCCAATGAAAGTGCGGGGCGGGTCTCTAGTCTGATGTGCAGCGAGGTAGACCAATGGAAGTTGCGCAGCAGGGTGTCCGCGGGATAGCGTCACGGCGCGTTGCTGGGTGGCAGCAGGCGGGGCCCAGACCTCGGAGCCAATGCGATGGCTGGGGCGGGGTTGGGTGCTCTATAAGTTGTCGAGAGGCGGATCCTCCGCCCTAGTTCCCAGGATCATGTCTGCGAGTCAGGATTCCCGGTAAGTAGAAGAAGGTCTAGTGGCTTTGGGTTTCAATGGTTCTAGCGTATACCATTCGAAAACTTCGCGAGGGCGGAGCCGGCGTCATCCATCTCGGGCCCACTGAAGGGGGGGGAAGACTGTGCTAGGCGATACCATTTTGAGAATAGGGAGAAGCGTGCGACCCTACCATTGGGATCAGCATGAGGTCGGGGGGGAAAAAAGCCAAACTCCTAGTCTGAGTTGGCGGGGGATGGGGGAAAGGGGAGAAGTGGATCTAGGGACATTGCGGCTATAGACTCTGGTCTGGGGAGAGAAGCAGTAGAACCTGGGTGATGAGTAGGCCAGGAAAAATTTTGTGGAGGTGCTGGCCTGGTAAAATCCGTGCGGATTGCGATTTAGATTGCTAGTCGGGGCGGATTTCTGGGCTCTGGGGAATTCGGATGAAACCATTCTGGTTGGGATGGGGGGGGAATTAGGCTCGCTGGGCTACATTAACTCCGAGGGACATGCCACCTTCGATCTGGTCATTTTCTCGAATTCCAAGATTAGTACCAAAAACTGGGAGGGGCAGTTTGTAGAGGGAGTTTGTCCCGAGTCTAGTTCCCGGCGGGCGGATCTCTCTTCCCTCTTGATAAGAGGAATGGTGAACTGCAGAGGAGTTGTTCCACTTTTCTTTGGGAGAACAGATTGGGGTGTGGGCAGACGACACCATTTTTCGAAAAGGGGTCCCAGGATGTGGCTCGTTCCACCCAGTGGTACAGAGGGAGAGAAATGGCTGCTGGGTAGTTTGGATTCGAGCACTTTGCTTATACAATAGAAGGGGATGAGTATGTGCTACTCTAAAATTCTTGACCCATTCTGTGCCTTCCCCCTTCCATTTATTAAGGGTTGTGCAATTCCCCCCCCTCCCCCCTTACCCAGCTTGGCTTCATTGTGCGCGAGGCCGCTACTGCCCGAGGCCTCCCACATCCGGGCACCGCTCGGCGCGGTGGAGGGGAGGAGGGGTCTGGGCGAATCCGAGTTGGAAGGAGGGGGGTAGAGTCTAGGAGGGAAGAATGTGGGCGTCATGACGTGGGAAGACGGGGCGGGACTTCCCACACGTACTCCTGCGATGGGAGTCAGGCTCCGGGCACGTGGACTAGGCCGTGTGCAGAGGCTGCCCTTCCCAGCCACATCCGGGCGATCTAGGGGCTGCGGGAGGTGGGGCGAGAGCGCTGCTTCTCTCCCCTGCTTCCTTCCCCCCCTCCCCTAATGAAAATAGGGTACGGGTGGGGCACCATTTTATTATGTCTTAAGAGAACATTAAGCTCAGGAAGTGGTTCCTGGGGAAAGATCTTGTAAGCCCCCTTTTTTTTGATGGGGGGGAAAAGCTAATCAGTCTATTGGGTGGAGAAACAAATTCCCCTACCTCTCCCCCTGGGGGGGAGGGAGAGGAGGAGTCTTTTGGGGAAGGGCTGGGCCCTAAGGCTCCTAGGGATAGCCTATAATTCTTCCATCTTCAGATCCAGAGACAATGGCCCTGATGGAATGGACCCTGATGGTGTCATCGAGGTAATATGATTATTTACCTACACCTATTTACCTTTTGCATTTGTCTACAGCTTACCTCTATCTAATAAGGCATCTGGGTGTGGGGCATATTTTTGCTTTTGTCTCATCTCCCCCTCTTTATTAAAATTCCTCAACAAATCTTTAATTCAAAGGGAGTTTTTGTTTTTAAATACAGTATATCCGCAGGGGGAGGGAGATAGTGCCCTTGCACTGCCCATCTTAACTGGCACCATATGTCATCTGAGACATGAGGACCCATAGGATAAAGTTTGTTCCACATATGCAATTTCCTTTGGGAGTAGGGAAATTTTTTATATAATGTTTATATAGGGTGTGGAACATTATTTACTGGTTTATTTCCCGAGTTGTGTTCTTATGTTATGGTTTCCCCCCAACAGAGTAACTGGAATGAGATTGTGGATAGCTTTGATGATATGAACCTCTCAGAATCTCTTCTTCGTGGTATATATGCCTATGGTTTTGAGAAGCCATCTGCCATTCAGCAACGTGCAATTCTTCCTTGTATCAAGGGTAAAATTTCCTCTTGTTAATTTTTTTTAATACTTTGGTTATATTCACTTTCCCTAAAACAAGTTAGGTAACTTCTCTTTAGACCCACTCATTGAACAGCTTTTTGCAAAAACAAGTAATCATTTAGTTGTAGCCCCTGGTTTTGACCATTTCTGTATCTTGTTCTTCTAGGTTATGATGTTATTGCTCAAGCCCAGTCTGGGACCGGGAAGACTGCTACCTTTGCCATTTCCATTTTGCAACAGATTGAACTGGACTTAAAGGCTACACAGGCCCTGGTTTTGGCACCTACTAGAGAGCTTGCTCAGCAGGTAAGATTTTTCTTCAAGGTTGGGTAGATCAGTCCCTGTTGAATTTAATCCTATTCTGCTTTAGGAAAAAACTAAAACCTATTTTAAGTAGGCAAAAAAATTATTTAAAAGATGTAATGGGTAAGGTGATGGTTGGGTATCCTGATTAACTCAGGTGTACTTCCTTCTCTTAATTCAAACTGTCCCCCATAATTAAGGGCCCCTTTTTTCTCCCTTAAACCTAGCAACCAACACCTCCAATTTCCTGACTCAGAGTTAGCATCCTGGGTGGAGCATGGAAGTCTGGCTGGGCAGGTTTGGCCATTTTCTTGCCGGCCATCCACATTTTTCACCACACCCCTGACACTGGGTAGAGAGACACCTGGTTGGTGGTGTTCTTCTCATATCAGTCAGGGGCATAGCAGCTATATAGTCCAAGTTCATCCCAGCTTGATGCTTTGCTTGGTAGTCATAGCTGGTTCATGCCCTGGGCACATAACTATTTCTTGGTCTTAGGTTTCCAATTCTATTTAAGGGAGGGAAAGGGGAAAGTGATAGTGTTCAACTCTTTTGGTTACTGTTACTAGTGTCTTACCTTAGAACCAATAAAGTAACTTCAATGGAACTTGAAGTTAAAGGAAACAGGGAAAGTGAAGTAGTGTTCTTCAATCAAAGGGAATGTAACTTTGTTCACACTAAGTAATTCATTGAAAGTCAAAATAAATCCAATCTGTGTGCCACCAGCCTTCTTCATTCTGCAATCTGGTTAATTCTAACTTGGCAATGTATTTTAAAATTACATTTGGAGGTGGTAGCTATCCCTTTCTTCAAGGGGAACAGAATGTAAGGATAACTTGGACTAGTTTGGGGAAGATTATTATGTCAAGGATTTTTTTTTTTCTTGGACCCAGATCCAGAAGGTAGTGATGGCTTTGGGAGACTACATGGGTGCCTCGTGCCATGCCTGTATCGGAGGCACAAATGTTCGGGCTGAAGTTCAGAAATTGCAGATGGAGGCTCCTCACATCATTGTGGGCACCCCAGGCCGAGTCTTTGACATGCTTAATCGGAGATACCTGTGTGAGTATTACTTAACCATTTATGCCCCTTCTAGGTATCCTAGTTCAAGGTGTGTATTTCTCATTTGCTCTGTGATGATCCCCTATGCGTGTCAACTGAGCTCAGCTTCCACTGTTCTCCCAGTGCTATAAGTGGGTGTTTTGCCTTCTAGTCTCTGGGCTGGCAGAGGCCTCTGTGCATATGATCATAATTTAACCCTGAGAGCAGACTGTATCAGAAAGTTATTAGGGAAGCTGGAGGGGGGGGGGCGGTATTAAAGAGGAGAGTTTCTGAAGTCTCCTTTGTTTTTCTTTTCTCTGCAGCTCCTAAATACATCAAGATGTTTGTTCTGGATGAAGCAGATGAAATGTTGAGTCGTGGTTTTAAGGACCAGATCTATGACATATTCCAGAAACTCAGTGGCAATACTCAGGTATAAGGAACAGGCCCCCAAGTGTCTTCTTGTTTTAATTAGTTAAAGGCTGTTTAATCTATCACCCCTTGCTCCTCTTTCCCCCATGACCCATTTTATAAGTGATAAAACTACCTTTAGGTTGTAGGATAAAGAGCTAAGTTTTAGATCTGTTTAAGCTCACATTAAGTAAGAATAACAACTGTATATATTACCCTTGTTTAATCCTGAGTTCTGTTTGAGAAAGACCAGAAAAATGGTTATTTACATTTCTTTCCTTTTTTAAGGTGGTACTTCTGTCAGCCACCATGCCCTCAGATGTCCTGGAAGTGACCAAGAAGTTTATGAGGGATCCTATCAGGATTCTAGTCAAGAAGGAGGAATTGACATTGGAAGGCATTCGTCAGTTTTACATAAATGTGGAACGAGAGGTGGGACCCAATGGAGAAAGGTGGTGTTTAGCCAGGGGAGGGAAGGATTCTGTCGAGATTCTGGAGCACTGGCCCTGACTGGTTTCTTCCCCCAAAGGAGTGGAAGCTAGATACCTTGTGCGATCTGTATGAAACACTGACTATTACCCAAGCCGTTATCTTCATCAATACCCGACGAAAGGTGGATTGGCTCACTGAGAAAATGCATGCCCGTGATTTTACTGTCTCTGCAATGGTGAGTTTCTAGGTGTTGCCTTTTGATGTTACTTCCACTGGACTTTGAGAGAGCTGATTTTTTGATGTATGCAGGTTCTGCAATTGTTTCCATTTCTGGGAGTCTGAGGGCTGCCACAGGGGGAAACTGAGTGAGACACTGAAATCAGGACCTGACCAGGGATGCAGAAGGGAGGGGGTATGTGAGATTTTACCCCCTTCCTTTATAGTTGGTCACCAGTTTTGCCCTTGGGAAGGACAACTGCCTGTCTACCATTCCATTCTGTCCAGGAACAGAGACTGAGAGCTCAGGGGGTCAAGCTACTGCTTATATAGCTAGCTGCATGAGTGGAATGGAATGAATGGTGGACCAGCAGTCTAAATCAAATTTACTTGGCATTGGTGCCCACAGAAAAAATCTCACCACAGCTTCATTCCTGCCCTGAGCACATGCTTGGTTATTAACCCCTGTGACAGCTCTCAGGACCCCTAAGACTCCCCCTCAAATGAAACAATCAGATCCCCAAACAAATCTGTCCAGTATTTTTTTTTTTTTACTAATCACGAGTCTCTATTCCTACTTGACCTTTTTTGTTCTCTCCCCAGCATGGAGACATGGACCAAAAAGAACGTGATGTTATCATGAGGGAGTTCCGCTCCGGCTCCAGTCGGGTGCTTATTACCACTGACCTATTGGTGAGCATTTAGGAAAAAGTTTGAGATTAGGGGCTCACTTAATCCCAAGGAGGTTTGCCTTAACAGTGTAACTCCTTATGTGAAATAGGGCAGTGGGGAATGTTTTTGACACCATCTGTGCACAGGACCATTGCCTTTGCAAATCAATCCTTGATTCAGGCTAGGCTAGAGAGCA
The DNA here is from genome assembly GCF_016433145.1 of Gracilinanus agilis. Lineage (NCBI taxonomy): Eukaryota > Metazoa > Chordata > Mammalia > Didelphimorphia > Didelphidae > Gracilinanus > Gracilinanus agilis. The sequence goes on along the minus strand of NC_058133.1, from coordinate 250,369,574 downwards.
CTGAAGTCATTCTTTAAGATAAGGATAATGATTCTAGAATTATTTGTAATTAGTTGTAACTTTTTTTTCTTCAGGCTAGAGGCATTGATGTTCAGCAAGTATCTTTGGTTATTAATTATGACCTTCCTACCAACCGGGAGAATTACATTCATAGGTAAGCAGGCCAGAAAACTACCCAACACCTCAGGATATTGAAGTAGATGACATCTTTGGGGATAAATTTTTCTTGTCCGATTTAAAATAAAATAACTCCCCCCCCCCTTTTTTTTTTTAACAATTAAAAAAACTCTTGGTTCCAAGGTAGTAAGAGCTGGGCAATGGCGGGGTGGGAGTGTATTAGGTGACTAGCCAAAGGTTACACAGCTAGGGAAATGGTCTGAAGCTATATTTGAGCCAGCTAGCTGCCCACCACCAGTCATTCAATGCCTTTTGATTTACTCCCAATTCTAAGGTTTCTCAGCTTGCTCCTAACTTTTATTCTTGTAAATTCTTCTAACCCTAGAATTGGCCGCGGAGGGCGATTTGGTCGTAAAGGTGTGGCCATCAACATGGTGACAGAGGAAGACAAGAGGATCCTTCGAGACATCGAGACCTTCTACAACACCTCCATTGAGGAGATGCCTCTCAATGTGGCTGACCTCATCTGAGAGGCTTCCCCGCCTGATTTCACCCAGGGCCCTGCTCTCTGGGATGGGGGGAGGGGAAGCTGGAAGGGAGGGGGGAACAAGGGATGGACACCTTTGTCATTTTTTCCTTTTTTTTTTTTTTTGACTTTGAATAAATGTCAATTTTTGAGGCAAAAGGAACTGTGAACCTTTAGACACCCTTTTCTTTGGGGCAGGTTTATGCCCTTGGCGCCGACACCTCCCCCCAACTCCTTCCTGTAACTCCAAAACACTAATTCAACCCTTCACTGCTTCAAGCCAGTCTGTCCCCCATTCCCAGCAGCCAAATACCTCTCCCCCAAAAAGGTAGTTGAGAGCCCATGATTGGCCGTTCTACTCTACTCCCTGTTCCTGGACAAAAGTTGGGGGACCTAACCCCCACCCTATGAGGCTAGAATGGCTCCGTGGGTTGGCTCACCCCCCACCCCCACCCCCCCAGGTAAAGGGAGCAGGGGAGAGAAAGTAGTCATTTTTATGTTGTTTTGTATAGTATTTATTGATTTAGGAAAAGAAACCACGAAATTCTGAATAAAATTACTTGGAAACTGCCTGTTTGGGCTTCTTATTTTTTTTTATCTCCCCCTTTCCTCAACCCATATTCTGGGTAGTATTGACTGGGTATCTCCTTAAAGGATTATACATATTCTTTACCCCAGGGTTAGGGTATTCTACACATAGTATTGTCTGCCCTAGCTCTTACCTTTTTTGTTGTTCAGCCATGTCAGACTACTTTGTGACCCAGTTTTGAGGTTTTCTTGTGATTTGCCATTTCCTTTTGTAGTTAGGCGATTTGCCCAAGGTCCCATAGCTAGTGAGGCCAGATTTCAGGCCTGTCACTGTCCACTGGTGCCACTTAGCTGCCCTAGTTCTTAAGCCTACAAATATCCCTTAACTCATAAAGCATGACCATTGATCTAGAGATGAAAGACTTGTCTCTACAAAACCGGAAGAAGGGAAGGTGGGAGGGTATAACATGCAAAAAAAAAGGAAAAGCCACACACCCTTTGGCATCATGGTACTTGCCATTCTTAATTATTGGAATTTAATACCCATCCACCCACCCCCAAGCCTATTCTCATAATCCTATCCCTGGCTTTTTATGCCACCCCCATACATCCCTTCAGCTTCCTCTTGGTCCAAAAGGATCCTCTTGACCACATTGGTGGAGGCAAACTGAAGATTGAGAAATTCTTGACTCAGCACTGAGTCTGGTGATCCTGAGGTCCCTGAATCAGAATGGGGGAGGAGAGTTACTTATCAGGAAGTAGGTTTCCCATCTCTAAAAGACCAGACAGTTGGGTGAATCAGTCCTAATTGAAGAGAAGAAAGGGAGAAAGGATCCTAATCAACATTCCTACCATGAGACTCTCTCTGCTGCTTTCTGGTATCTTGCTGGGGCTGCTGGCAGGTATGGGGGAAGGGTGACAGGGTTGGGGAAACTAGGGTAGTCATCTCAATTATCCTCCAGGGCTGATCTGCCCTTACTCTTTTCCCCCCCAAAGAGCAGGGGGCAGGAGATAAGTGTCCCCATGAGAAATCTGTTACACTGGTGCCATCGTTCACGGTGACAACCATAGCCACAGAGAAGAGTACCACAACCCCTGAAACCACCACGAGCCCTGCGAGTACAGCCACAACCCATAGGACCTCCACGACTGCCACTACCCCCCACAGGAACAGCACCTCTACCAGTTATCCAACCACAAGTGAAGGAACAGCTATCACTCATGGAACTACCACAAGCCCAAGAAACATCTCAACCACCAGCACTTCACAGTCTGTGCCAGTCCCACCTTCCCCCAAACCCACTTCTAGCCCCAGTGGGGCTGTTGGAGACTACATTGGGGCCAACGGTTCCCAGCTCTGTGTTCATCTCCGGGCTCAGATCCAGATGAGAGTCCTATACCAGGCCCGTGGTGGAGGAAAGGCAGGTCCACTGGGAGGGGACAGCAAGAGTCTGATAAAGCTGGGGACCGGGTGGGAAGTTAAGGCAAGGGAAGATTGAGAAGAAGGGGAAAAAAGCAGAAGGGGAAGACTGGTGCAGTAAACTGACTCCATTTTGTTTTTTCCTTCCTAAAGCTTTGGGGCATTTTTGTACTGAACCCCAAAAGAACAATGGCTCAGGGGAGCTGTGAGGCCAACCATTCCAGCCTGATTCTCTCTTTTCCTAATGGAAAACTCATCTTTGGTTTCAAGCAGGTACAGTTTTTTCCTTTTCTTTCTTTTTTTTTAACCCTTACATCTTAGAACCAACACTGTGTATTGGTTCCAAGGCAGAAGAGTAGTAAGTTAAGTGACTTGCCCAGGGTCACTCTAGGCACTAGGAAGTGCCTGAAGTCAAATTTGAACTCAGCACCACCCCTCTAAGGGCCTGTCTCTCAATCCACTGAGACACCTAGCTACTCCCTGAAAGTAGGTACAATTTTAACCTTCAAATGACAACCCCCAACTCATCCTTTCTCCATCACATATATGTTGTATGACAATTTACTATAGTACAAAGATATGCTTATCATCAGTCCTTAACACCATCCCTTCCAGGATTCAATCAAGAAAATTGTCTACCTGAGCCACTTGGCCACAGAGTTCAATGTGTCCTTCCCATCCGCAACCGGTGAGTACACTCCCACACACCAATGTTTGGTTTACTGAAGGGAAATGGAAGAGGGGGAAAGAAAAAGAAATGGATACTCACGTTCTTGCTCTCTAAACACTCCTTAAATCAGGATGGACATTCTCAGTAGAGAATTCATCACTTCATGATCTCCAAACACCACTGGGTCATAGCTTCAGCTGCAGAAATAGAAGTATAGCTCTCTCCCCAGACATCCATCTCGACTTGCTCTCTCTGCAGCTACAGGCAGCTCAGCTGCCCTCAAGTGGAGCCTTCAGTGCAGGCAAGAAGGGATGGGGGTGGAGGTGGGGGTGGGGGAGGCCAGGAGGCTGGCTTACCAATCAATTTAATTCAATTAAACATTAAGACTTTCTATGTGCAAGGCATCTTCCTTTCCAGGGAAGATCCTTTCCGAATTCCTCTGTCTTGTTTTTCCAAATGACCTCCCTCTTCCACTGGACTGGAACTATATTCCCTGGTCCCACCCAATGATGCCCTCTTTGTCCAGGCATCTCTGGTCTTATTTAACACACAAATTTAGCAACCTGGTTGAGTAATAATCTCTTTGGGCCTCAGTTTTCTCATCTGCAAGATGAGGTGGTCAGACTAAGATCCCCTTCAGCTTTAAATCCTATGAATAATATCCTCTTCATCCAGTCGGAGTTTATGCACTATAGACCCTAAATTCCACTTTAGAGAGTAGATTCAAAGATCTTTTCCATCAGCTAATCCCCCCTATAGACTATTCCTGGATCCCTCAATGTTCACATTACTTCTCCCTTTTTTCTCCCCTACTAGCTTTCTCCTGCTCTGCTGATCTCAACATCCTAGTGCCTCTTGTGGTGGGTCTTGTCCTCCTCACTCTACTCATCCTTGTGCTTAGTGCCTTCTGTATCTCCCGAAGACGACCACCAGCCTACCAGCCTCTCTGAAAGCTCCTGATTCCCTTCGTGCTGGGGATATCCCTATACCATTCTCTCACCCCAAGAGAACTCCTTCAATCTTCTTTTTCTACCTTGTTATTTCTAGTATAGATCTGCAGGTCCTCTCTACCTTAGAGGAAAAGGCTTGAAAAGACAAACGGAGAGACATTGTGGGTGGGAGGCAAGGAAAGCCTAATTGGATTTGACAGAAGTGCCTTCCTAGAACCAATGAAATTTATATTTTCCTTAGCTTCTCACTCCTGCCATGATTAAAGATCATAATTGCTTTAACTTTTGTCTAGTTCTTTGTTCTTGATGTGCTTTCAAGAAATCTGGGCAGTAGGAAGAGTGTGTATGTGTATTTTCCCTGATGCCTGCTATAGTATATTCCACTTCTATGCCTTCTCTCCTCCTCCTTTGGGACTGGGGGGTGTAGGTTCTCTGAATCTTCCTGGTCCCCTTAGTACCTTCCTTACCTTGATCCTCAAATATACTGTACAGGGCTCAGCAGATAGTGATGACCACACAAAAGTGTATTGCACTTTTCATCAGTTCCCTCAGAAGGTGCCATTCACCACCATATCAAGGACTGCTTTTATTAACCTCATATTAATATTTCCATTGCCTCATTACCAAATCACGTCAGGAATAGCAGAAGTGGCTACCTTGGCCTACCTAAGAGGCCCCTGGAAATGATATATTTCTAGTCTGGAATACCTGCTGGACCAGATTTAAAGCCTGCCAATATTGGTGGTGGGATGGTGCCCCACATCTATTTTTAGAAGCTTCTAGCCCTCATCACCAGAAAGTATCAGCTTTATTGTAAGGCTCCTCATAATCAAGTACCCAATTGGGGACATGGAAAGAGCCTATGTCTGCCAAATAACTGAATTAAGTCATTAGTTGGGTAAAGAAAACAACATTTGTGAGCGAGGTGATAATAGGGGTTCTTTGGCAACTCCAGTGCTGTCTACTACATGTCATAGAAGACCTTATTGAATGGAAGACACCAAAATGCAGCCCTATATTTATAACATCCACTTGCCTTCAAAGGGTCACAGACTGAAAGCTCACTTCTATAAGATAGCCCTGCATATGTTGGTATTTATTTCTACACTGCCAAGTGTCCTGCCAGGGTGGCTTCTCCCAGATAGAACTAACTGTTCAAACTCACCAAAGCCCTTCCTTGGTACATTGACCCAGAAACTCTGGGAAGGGGTCTTGGCCAGTAGTAAGACCTGAGTGTCACAAAGGACTTTGGTTGAAGAGAGTGAGTGGAGGAGGAGAGCTAGACAAGGAATGGTTTTAAACCCAAGAAATCTAGAAGTCTGCCAGCAATAGATTTGCCAATAACTTCATTTAGTCAATTCAGTGAACATTTAGAAAGTCACTTTAGTAAGCAATGGGATTACAAAGACAAAGTCGAATTGTTGGGGTATAGTGGGGGGAGTTACTTCCATTAAAAACTTCTCTTCCATTAAGAACACAGGTGAAATGCAAACCCTACAGCACATCAGGACTACCTCCTTGGGGGGGTGACAGTGAGGTGTGGGATAACTTAAGATATCTTGCCCACCGCCTTCTCCCTGGGGTCTTAGTTTAACAAACGTGGGGGAGTATTTGGGCTTCTCTTTCTCAGCGTCTAATAAAGGGACCTAAATTGGAAGGCATTCGACAAAATGGCGCCAAGGGGATACTGGTGATAGTAAGATCCATCTCATTCATGAAAACGGAGCATCAAATACAGCGCGAAAACCCCCAACATGCACATGCGTAGATCTCCCTTTTAAAAGTCTTCACCCCCACATCTCTCGCCATCTCCCCATGCATAGAGAAAAAAAAAATGGTGTAAGATAAGCGATTGCGTCTGGAAGGCAAACACTTCCGGTATGAGGAAGACCGCCAGCGTTCGCACTAGGAAGAGAGTACAGGAAGAAAGGAGTCGGAAGTATGGAAATGCGCATGCGCCTGACCACGACATTTAATGGCAGGCTGGGTGGGGAAGGGGGAAGGGCAGGCGGAAGGGATCGGTTTGCAAGATGGCGGAGGAAGCGGAAGGGCCTCTAAAGCAGCTTCTGGTTCCCTTTCTTCTGCCTGAGAAATGCTACGATCGATTTTTTGTTAACTTGGATTTGCTTAACGGTGAGCTCCTTTTCAGTGTCACGTGGTCTTCAGAACGCAAGGATCGGGGGCTAGCCTGGGAAGGGATGTCAAACCTTGAGATCATGGCAGCCGCTGCCGTGACCTTTCGGGCGGTAGTGACTGACGGCGGCCATGTGGGCAAGGCGGAAGTTCCTTCAATCCCACGTGGGAAGGGAAGCCGGCTTCCTTTTTCTGAGGATGTGGGTGGGGGCCTGATGAATGAGGTTCTGTAAGAGTCACTGCTTTCTCTTAATAAGTATCTAAGTTAGTGAGTAGTTACCGGAACTGCCAACTGATATATATATTTATACACACACACACACAGAGCAAAACATAAGCTGACGGTAGCTGATATTTAACGCTATTTATTCATTCATTTATTTATTTATTTATTAATTAATCAATTTATTTCCACAACGTATGCGAGAAGTGCAGTTAGTGCAGATTTGGTTGTTCACTCCCATTTTCCAAGTTAAAACTCCAGAGAGCAAGCGATTTGTTCAAGGCCATACCGAAGAGCTAGAATTTGAAGTTGGCTTTCTGATTTCTGAGTCCATACCTCTGCCCACTAAAACAGGCTGTCTTCCACACTTTTGTTATATACCGTATTAAAAACAACTCCATGAGGTTTCAAAGGACTTAAAGTTGGGAGCTACCTCCTCTTTTATTTTATATGGAAGGGAATTAGCAAATAGAAGGCAAGGATCACATAAATTGTAAAGTAGTGAGTCTCCTTTTGGAGTCCTCTGACTCCAAGTGTACTGCTCATTAGTAGAGGTCGATGGCATTAGTACTATTTTCCAGGAGGAAATTGAAACGAATTAAAGGGTCAATTAGTAGCAGCTGATGATGCTAGAATTCTGATGATGCTAGAATAGGCTTTTAACACAGTGTTTTTCAAACATACCTCTACTGGCAATGTGGTGTGCCAGACTTGGGCAAATATAAGAGGACCTCTAGGAACTCACAGTATGTGTAATGCTATCATAGGATCACTTAGAACTGAAAGGAACTTTACAGATCATTTAGTCTAATCTTTTAATAATGAAGAACTGAGGCCCAGAGAAATCATAGGATCATAGATGTACTGGAATAGACTTTGAGGGTCTGATAATTGAGGAAGGCAAAGTGATTTCTACAAAATAAAAAAAGTCCAGTTGGGATTTGAACCGAAGTCTTCTAACTTAAGCCAGCATTCTTTCCACTGTACTCTGCTGCCCCACAGTAAATGCAGAACATGAACAGAACAGTGAGGAGTGATATAGTCAGCAAGAGCTAAAGGTGATCAGTCACTAAACAAGTTTTGTTAAGTGCTTTCTATGGACTTCTGGCCCAGAAGATACAAAGACAGTAATGAAATAGTTTCTGTCCTCAAAGACCTTACACTATTGGAGAAGACAATGTCTGTATATATAAGAATATATACAAAGAACATTTAGGGTAAATTGAGAGCAGTCAGAAAAGACTTATGAAGAAGGTAGGCCTTGATCTGAGTTCCAAAGGAAATAGGATTCTAAGAGGTGGAAGTGAAGAAAGAGAGCAGTTAATAGTCTGTCCATAAGGCACTAGAGACCTTAAGAGGACCAATAAGAAATCTGGTTTTGCATGGCCATTGAATATGTGAAGAAGAATAAGGCATAGTAAAGCTGGAAAGGTAGATTGGAGCCAGCTTGTGAGAATTTCAAATGCCAGATGGAGGAATTTCTTTTTTCTCTTTTAAACACTTCTTCTCTCTTGGAATTAATACTGTGTATTGATTCTATGGCAGAAGAGTGGTAAGGGCTAGGCAATGGGGGTTAAGTGACTTGCCTAGGGTCACACAGCTAGGAAGCATCTGAGGCCAGATTTGAACCCAGGATCTCCCATTTCTGGGCCTGGTTCTCAATCCACTGAGCCATCTAGCTGCTCCCAGGAATTTCTTTTTGATCCTAGAGGTAATCAGGAGCCACTTGAATTTATTGAATAGGGGAGTGATGTGGTCAGATATGTACTTAAGAAAAACTACTTTGGTAGCTATGTGGAAGATGAATTTGGATGTAAAGAAACTCATTAGAAAGAAAGAAACTGATTAGAAAACATGCAGTAGTCCAGGAGACAAATGCTGAGGACTTGAACAAGAGTGGCTTCTTGAGCCATGAGGACATGGAATGAGAAAAAGATACAAGAGCCAAAACAGCAATTGATTTGGATATTGAGGGTGAGGGAATATGAAGATTTGAGGATGACACCAAATCAGCTAGATAGCACAGGATATAGGGTAGTGGATTCAGAACCTCAGGAAGGTGTGAGTTCAAATCTAGTCTCATACTTATTAGTTGTGTGACCCTACACAAATCACTTATCTCCCTGTATACCCATTTCCTTGTCTGTAAATTTGGAATGGTAATTCACAGGATTGTTGTGAGGATCAAATTATTGTAAAGCACTTTGCAGATCTAAAAGTGACATAGATAATATGCCAGATATTTTGTCATGATCATGATTATTATTATTGTGAATCTCAGTCTCTAGAAGGGTTGTAGTTCTCTGAGTAGAAATAGGGACGATGGGTGGGTCTTGGGAGAAGATAATGAATTCCACTTTGAACATGCTGAGTTTGAGTTGTCTTTGGAAAAATCTGTTTAGAAATATGTAAGAAATAAGTTAAGTGAGTTGGGTTTGGAGTTCAAGAGAAAAGTTAGAGCTGGAAATAAAGATCATTATGATAGTCATCTGCATAGAGAAACCCTTGAGAACTAATGAGGTCACCTAGTGATAGACCACTGAGAGATAAGAGCTTAAAACAAAGCCTTTGGGTTATCTCCACAGTTCGGGAGTGTGATACCGATGACAAACCAAAATGGAGTCTGAAGAGGAGCACTTGGACAGCTAGGAAATCAAAATGGAACAAAGATCAAGATCACTTTGGACCAGAATAGTCAGGAATAGCTTGGGCCTGGAAGAACTGGTAGAATTTGGATGGGGATTAGAGAGAATATTCTAGGTGGCAGCAATAGTAAAAGTAGTTCAGTGGTGGGGAAAAGTAAGCCTTGAGCCTTGCCCCAGGTAATGGAGGGGTTTCTGCTGGTGATTGTCTCTGAATGACTGATGAGTTTGGGAAGAGCTTTTGAAGGTTTCTAGGCATGTGCTTTAGGACCAAAATAGTGGATCACACAGGGTTTTGAGGCTTTTGAGGCTTTCAAAGTACTTCATAAACACTTTGAAGTGGGTTGGGTTGTACTGGAGTTTTTGAGATCTTATAGTCTACCCTCCTTATTTGGCAGATGAAGAAACTGAGACTCAGAGAGATTTAACTTATTTACCCAAAATCACAGAGGTAACAATTAGAAGATCTGGGTTTCTTAACTTCAAATCTAGAAGTTTTTCTGAGTTTGATGGTGTGCAGAACTGGGATGTTAGCTAGAGTAGGAGAATGGGGCAGGGAGGGTGATATGTTATTCTCTCTTTTCAGATGTTCTTAAGGCCCCAGAACCTGTGAGGCCATCTTGTCTGTTTCTAGGCTTTAATACCCTTGTCATTTCTTGGCACTGTTGGTCAGACATAGTCCTCTACCTTCAGAGAGACTGGGACACCAGACTTGGCCTTGTACTTGGTGTCTTTCTTTCCTAATATCTTTCCTCTCTTTGCTCCTTCTCACTCTTTTCCAGTTCCCTGCCTCAAGATCCTAATCAGCAAAGGCCTAGGGCTTGGCATTGTTGCTGGATCATTGTTGGGTAAGTGTCAACTGAGAATTAGAGGTCACCTCAGGGGTAACTAACTAGGCTCCAAGTGAACTTGGGCCCCCTTCTCCTCAAAAGCATACATAGCTGACAATAGAGTGAGGTCTATATTCTTTGAATGTGGCTTTTATTGTTATCTACTTGCTCCCTCACAGTGAAACTACCTCAAGTGTTTAAAATTATGGGAGTGAAGAGTGCAGAAGGACTGAGCTTCCAGGCAGTTCTTCTGGAATTGGTGGCTTTGACTGGGACCATCATCTACAGTGTGACCAACAGCTTCCCATTCAGGTGAGTTCGAGGCTCATATCAGACTTTGGGAGTGTGATTACTTCTCTAGGAATCTGAAGAGTTGGAATTCTTTCTACCCATCCCCATACTCCCCCTTAAAAAAACAAAATACCTCATGAGTATTGTATATATCTCAGGAAATTGAGGAAGTCAGACTAGTCAGGGTGAGAAGCTATGGGAAGGACTACTTTGGGTTTCTGGCCCCCAGCTCCTCATGGATAGATGATAGTGTTAGGCTGCTGTGAGAATCAGACAATTATAACTGCAGCTCCCATGAACTCTGGATAGGTACCCCCTTGGAAGTCATAGGACCAGAGGGGTAGTAGAAGATCAGGTTCAGCGCTGACCCATGTCTTGGCTCCCCTTCAGCTCTTGGGGTGAGGCCTTGTTCTTAATGCTACAGACTATTACCATCTGCTTCCTGGTTCTGCACTACAGGGGACATACCATGAGAGGTAAACCCCATTCCCCAAGGGAGAGGTAGGGGAGGCTCTGGATTGGGTTCTCTAAATGCTGCATGGGTGGGGCATGGAGGACCAAAACTTGAGCCACTCTGAAGGGAAAAGGGTAGAGGCTTACTGTGGGAGCAAATCAGGGGAAATAAATAGGCAAACTGGAAGATACACAAATATATTGTCAATTGATCTTTCCTGGGCCCCACTCCAGGTGTAACCTTCCTAGGCATCTATGTCCTGGCCCTGCTTGTATTGCTCTCACCCCTGATACCCAAGGTTATGGTCACCCTGCTCCAGGCTACCAACATGCCTGCTGTGATCATGGGGAGGGTGAGTGTGTTTGTATATTCATGCATGTGTGTGAAGGAAAAGCAAGGAGGAGGAAGGTTTATGGGGTGGGATGAAGAGGAACAAAAAGAAGATGATGGGTTGGGGGGGAAGATGGAGGTGGAAAAGAGGAAGTGGGTAGTGGGTAGAAGTGGGAGTGAGAGATAAACCAGAGGATGGGGAAGGGCCAGGAGATTGACAAGCATAATAAGAGTTTTTTGATGCTCCTTAGTTACTCCAGGCGATCACCAACTTCAGAAATGGTCACACAGGACACCTATCAGCAGTCACTGTTTTCTTACTCTTTGCTGGCTCACTTGCCCGAATCTTTACCTCCATCCAGGTGAGGGTCTCCTCAGAGAACAGTCCTTACCTTTTCAGAGGCCCTACTGGTTAAATGTCAACTTATTCCTGAAAGTGAGGTGAATTAGTTTAACTTCTGAATGGGGACCAAGATTCCACTGCCTCTAAAGCTTACTGCCTTGTGGGGCCTTGGCAAATCACATAAAATCTCCCTGGCCTCAGTTTCCTTTCAGGATGACAAATGGGTTGGACTAGCTGCTCATTCTCCAGCTCTGATATTTTTTGGTTCTATTCTATCCTCAGGAAACAGGTGACCCCCTGATGGCTGTGACTTTTATTGTCTCCTCTATCTGCAATGGCCTCATTGCCTTCCAGCTCCTCTATTACTGGAATGTCAAGATTCCTCACAAATGGAAAAAGAAGGATCAGTAGCATTTGGGATGCTTCTTCCCAGCCAGAACAGTATCTCAAAGGCCCTAGTTTGGTCTTTATTCCTTTTTCTTGATAACCTTCTTGACTCCCACTTCTGAAGACTGAAGCTCTTTTGGAGCTGTGCTCCTCTAGTCTCTATTCCACTCTATTGATGTGGTAACTTTTTAGATTAAACAGCAATCCCCAGCATTCCCTGTTCTCCCATTCCACCCCCCACTCCACCCTCATCTTCTTGTGTGTTGGGAAGACTGAAAGAGAAGGTTTAGCCCTCAGAGCATCCAGGGCTGAAAAGGTGTGACCTGGAGTTTTTGAGGAAGATAACAAGTGAAGACATGGGACCTCATTAGTTAATTAACTAGCTTTGTACTGATGATTCTAATCATTCATCATTGAGATAAGACCTCTGGCTTCTTGGCAGAGCTGAAAGTGAGCTTTGTTCCTCTTTTCTTTTGATTCCTAGATACAATTCTTCTGAATCCTAGAAGGTTTTTTTTTTCCTCTTGCCTAGTCCCCTTCAAACACTCTTCCCCCTTAGGATGCTCAAAGGAGTACAGGCCTAGGAGATGAAAGGAGGTCACACCTACAGGTGGTAGCCAAAGATGTGGCGAGAACAGCTGACCAAAACCTAAGCTACACAGTCTTTATCAGGTGGGATCCCTTGTTCTGACTTTGCCCTTTGACCACAGGGCTATCTCCATCCTATTGTACAGGACTCTGAGCTGATGGGGAAGGGTTGAAGATGACTATCAGCACGCCTTTCTTTTCTCTTTTCTCTCCCTCCCCAACTGGGCAGATCCTAGGTATAAGGGAGTAGAGAAACAGACTTGAGTCCAGCTGTTGATCCTCTGCTGGGTGAAGCTGGGGAGGGAATCAAAAAGTGGGACAAGGACTCAAAATCTGACTTTAATCTTACAAAACATAATATATAAAAATTTGTATCTTCATTACAAAAATAATCCAGTGTTCTCCCTTAATCAGGTCCCTCAGAATTCAGGTGCCCAGTTTTCTGAGGGTGGTACATTTCTGGCTGGGGGTATGATTGTTGAGGGAGGGAGGGGCCCAAGTAAGAATGGGAGAGGCATCTGTATAACTTCTTCCTTAGGCATTTCATGGCCCCTGGACCCTAAAATGGGTTAGGGGGTGGGACCCAGGAGAGGAGCATTGTAGGAGGTGGAGCCAGAGGGATAAGGCCTGTAGGGATTCAAGAGCTCTCCTTGGAGTGGGGCTCCAAGAGGAAGGGAACAAAAGGAAGGGGCATCTGGTTTACAGTGATGAGCTCTGTGAAGAAAGAAAAGGGGCAGTGTGAGATAAACCTGAGTCTCCTTTACCCCCATATCATCCCTCCTAGGTACCCATAATCTGAGGACCTCTGGTAGCCAGCTTCCTCTCACAGATCCAGAGTTCACCTCTGATGTTCTCTCCCCATGAGAGGGTGTGTCAGGGTAGATTTTCTGAGTCACATTCCCCAACTTTCGGGTTAGACTTGTTTTGGGCTGGGGAGGAGCAGGAGCAGTTTATTTCTGGCTCAGCCTGTAGCACAGATGTCCATGCCCTGCTTGGTGTTCTCAATGGGACAGGGACCTCTGGTGGCCTGGGCATGTTGGTGTCATTTGGCAGGCATACTCCCAGCTGTTTTTCCAAGAGGGCAAAGGAGGGAGGTTTATAATCTCCCTCTTCCCAACAGGATGGGAGAGGGACTTGGGTCAGTTAAAGGTCAGAACTGAAAATGTAAAGTTGAGATGAGTGGGGTGTGAGGCAAAGAGTGCAAAAGCCTCAGGTCACAAAGACTGTCCAAAGTTATTCCTTAGGATGTGTGGGGAGATGACTGACCAAAGTAGTCTTGGTTTCAAATCTGAGGAGACATCACCCTGGATATCCTGCTGGAGTCCCTCCAAACTCACCTTAATCATGAGCCATCCCTATGAAGTCTGATTTCACTTGGCTCTTCACCCCACCAGCCTGGGACTAGCAGCCCACCCCCTACTCTACTCCCATCCTAGGTTCTAGGCCAGCTACCAATTTCTCCATGACGTAGGGAACTCGGATGGAAGCCTCAGAATCCTGGCTAAGGTGAATATTTAGATGCTCGGGGTGCTGCTGCTCCTGATTTCTGCGGCTGCTAAAATGTGGGTGGGGGTGGGGTGTCTGCGCTCAGTTTTCTCTCCTCTTCCCGGCCCTCGCCCAAGGGAGGCACAGTTGGGTGCAGAGACCTAGGAGAGCACAGCGGATAGGCACCTGAGAATGGGAGGGTCCCCATCCCTTCTGTCCCTCTCCTTGCTTCCCCAATCACTCACCCGCAGCCTCTGGCCAGGTTCGAAGGGTATTGGGGCTGATAGCCGAGGTTTCCCGTGCCCCACCCTGGGTCGGGGCTGTGGTTGCCGCTGCCCCTACTTGCCCCGGCCAGGTCTAGACTTGCGAGGCCCGGGTTGGCGTTCTTGGTCTTGCGGCGCGGTCTGTACTTGTAGTCGGGGTAGTCGTGTAGGTGCCGCGCTCGGAGCCTCTTCGCCTCTTCCACAAAGGGCCGCTTCTCTGCCTCTCCCAGCAATTTCCACTGCGCGCCCAAGCACTTGGAGATTTCCGAGTTGTGCATCTTGGGGTGAAGCTGCGCCATCTGGCCACGCTGGCCCGAGCTCCATACCATGAATGCATTCATGGGCCGCTTAACCTTTGCGGGTATCTCCCCGGGAATCCCTGGAGGGACCGAGGGACGGTTAGTGGCAGATTCAAAGGCAGTGGGAGCAGGGAGTGTCAAGGCCCAGGCTTGAAGTGGTGGAGACTGGGGTAGCGCCATGGAGTTGATTAGCCTGGGAGAGGAAGGGGGAAATGGGGGAGCAGGCTGAGGAAATCGGCTGTTGGGCTTCCTGGAAGATCCGGTTACTTGAAACTGCCTGTAGTCAGGTTATCCCCAAACTGATTTTCCTCAATGAAAGGTTCCTTCAAAGTTGAGGGTCCTCACGGAGGTAACCCTTCCAACTACCCCTGCCCTCCACAAGAAAGTCCAAATCCTTTGCCCCAAATCTGTTGCCTTTATTATGGTCGTGTATGGCCCCCTCAGCAATCTTTAAAAATCTTGCAGGGCCAGAAACTCTGAGCTGAGGACCAGCAGCAGCTAGCCTCGTTCTCTCCCTCCACAGCTTTCCTTTGGGATCTCCCCCAAATCCAGGGTTTCTACCCCTCCCAGTTTTCCAAGGAGTAATGCGGAAAAAGGGTATACTTCTCTGGCCCAGGAGCAACCTGCTTCCTAGTCAGTACTTCCCTGGGTCGCTGCGTTTCCGACGGTCTTTTTTTTTTTGCTCCAATCACCCCGTGGTGGGGACCAAGAGCTTGAAGTAGGCAGACCAGGTCTGGTCTGGGAAAAGCTTTTAAAGTGGCCCCGCCCTTCTCGAGAGATGGTGCCTCCTCATCTCCCCGCCCCCAGAACTCTCAGGTTTAACTTTTCCAGGGCCCCCATTTCTTTCTCCTCGGGGCTCCACTCCCTAACCCTAGGGTATGTTCCAGGAGACTCCCAGAGGCCCCAGTAATTTACTTCTCTTAGATCAATAACCTCCTTAAAGGGAGAAATGGGAGGCGTGTTAAGTGAAACCCAGAAAAGGGGTACATACAACACCTGTTTCTAGTTCCCCGATCCAAGGTTGTCTAGCAAAAGATTTGGAGGGGAAGTTAAGTTTAAGGTATTTTCTCTTCCCGAGTCACTTTAGCAGATACTCAAACTGTGACTCCCATTCTTCTGTGGAGCCAGGTATCCTAACTCTACCTGAGCCATTTCTGGTCCTATTATGTTCTCAAATCTTAGGGGAATTGGGGAGAGATTTGGCCAAGGGGTGGGTAGAACATAGTTGGCAGATGGTGGGGAAACCTAGGACTCTAAAGAGAAAATATGCTCCGGTGGCCTGTCAGAAAAGGATTCACTTTGTTGCCCCATCTCACAACCCAACCCTGGCCCTAGAGGACCCCAAGATGAACTAATCGGATTAAGCTGGCTGCCTGCCCTGGCCCCAGATCTCAACCCTTTGGGTGGGGCATCCCTGAGTCACCTCAAGAGGCAGGGTAGGTATAGGAGGGCAAGATGGGTGGGGACACTGGGCAGCTAGCTGGATAGTAAGAACCAAGATGCTGACTTTGTGGAGGGCAAGGGGGAGAGGTGGAAAGAATGAAGAGCATCATTTCCATAGTTGAGGGGCTCTACAGGCAGTTGTGGAATGCTGAGCTGGGTACAACAGACAGAGGAAACCACTAAAGGAGCACCATGGCTAAGGTGTGTATGATTTAATTAAAGTACACGTGAGAAACAAGACAGGGAGGGAAAGGGGAGCCATTTGGATTTTTTTTATTCTCTTTTTAAATACTGTACAGTGAAAAATAAATACACCTTCTCATTAGCCAGACAAAGTCTGTACCCCTACCTCCCACCCCCAGAGACCTTTAATAGGCCCCCACCCCTACTCCAAACCCCCCTCCCCATGCCTCCCCACCCAATGACACCACCCCCCATCTTCCACAGTGATGAGGCCCAGAGAGGGGGGGAATAGGATGAGAGGAAGGGGTGCCAAGGGAACCCCCTCCCCACAAACAGGCCAGGGAGAGAATTAGGGGGCCAGGGAGAGATTGGGGCATTAGAGGATAAAAGGCACATCCAGTCTGATGGGGGGGGAGGCTCCCCTCATCATGGGGTGGGGTAGACAGAGGAAGAAGAGGGGAGGGTGACCCTGTAACAAGCACACCACCACCCCCAGCCCCTGGGGGGTGGGGAAGAACCCACAGTGTGGCCACTGTTCCCTCCCCCCTTAGACAAGAGCAGCTCCAATGCGGGTCAGGAAGGGCTTGTTGGGTAGCAAGCAAGATGGGGTGGGGAGAGCAGGGAAGGGTGGAGGGACTTTTATGAGACCCCATTCACCAAGCTGCCTAGCTCCAAGGAGGCAGAGAGCTCCCCATTTTCCGAGGGGCCCTTAGGAAGCTTGCTGACACCCTGAAGAAGGAAAGAAAAAAAAAGGAAGGGAATAAGTGGGGATCCTCTATTTCCTCTTACCACCCCAAGCCCCAAATCCCAAAGGAGCCCTTCCCCACTCTGTTCTACCAGAAAACCAGAGTTTCTCTTCTCCAGTCCAATAAGAAAGATAAAGCTTGTTGGGGTTTGGGGAACAGAAGAAAAAGTAAAGTTACATCTACCTTTGGTCCTGAGAGGGAGTCCTCGGAAGGAACATGAGTGGGCTCAGGGGGCTGCCTCTGTCGGCTCTGAGATTCTGCCCGGGAAATGTAATCTGCCACAGTCACTGTGGGAAGAAGGGATCAGCCCAAAACCTATTTCATCACACCCCTAGAGTCTTACTCTCTCAGGTCTAAGGAAGAATTTAGACTATTCACCTGGCTGACGATCTCTGCTGATAGAGCCATCTGCTCGGTTACCACGGTTACGTCGTCTTCGGCTTCTATTGCGCCTTTGGGGTTTTGATTCTTCTTCTGCAGGGAAGGGTAGTGAGGAGAAAGATACTCAGAAAAAAGAGGCACCCTGCTTCCTAAGTCTCATTTTTCTCAAGTGACCTAGGGAACCCTGCTCACCCAGACCATTTTCAGCCAGGTTAGGTCCATCAGATTCCAGTCCTCCATCTATGATGGTCCGATCTTCATCTGTGCGCCGACGGCGAGAACGTCGGCGCCGGGCACTAGCTGGAGGTGGCTCTCCAGGCTCAGAGTCAACTGGGGGCTCTGGTTCTGATGTGTCCAGTAGGCTGTAGGGATTACTGTCAGGATCCTTCAGTACTAGGTAGGGTAAAAGAAGAGGGTTTGGCCTTTGGGCATCCAGTCTCCAACTTAAGTTCAGCTTCTACTCCATTTCCCTCAAAGACCCAGGTGAGTGTCAGACTATTTCCTCAGTACCTGAGCTAATGGAAGATGTTGTATACTTGTTAGGAAGCCGAGGTGCAGGATTAGACCCTCGACCTCGGCCCCCCATTGGTCTCCTACGACCCTCTTCACCTCTGCTAGAGGCATCCTGGTCACCATGTCCAGGCCGTTCAGGCTCTTCTCGTTTCTCAGACTCAGTTTCAGAAGCAGTGGACAGGTCTGAACCAGGGCCTAGGGAAGGAGTTATTTGTTTCCTCACTCCCAGAAAATATTATACAATCCCATATCCCCAAAGAAAAAAAGCCTCTGAAAACAATGTGTTCCCCTTTCACAACCCATCACTCCTCCCTCTCACCCTGGCCATATATCATTATCTCACCATAGCCTGAACTTCCTGTCCTCCGGCCACGGCCACGACCCCCATAGGTTCTAGTGGCATGGAGGGAAGAGGAAGAGCTTTCATCTGTGGCATAGCCAGTCTTGTCACCACTACTGTTTCCTCGACCACTTCCAGGGGTACGGAAGCCCAGCCCGATCTGCCGAAGCTGCTCATCAATCTGTAGTCTTTCTAATCGAAGCTGTTCTACTTCCTAGTTGAGGGGAAATAAAAGTTGGGGGCAGGGAAAGGAGAGAAATTTAAGAATCCTCTGCTGAAACTCCATAGTACCTAAGGCAAAATATATGGCAAAGACTAGCAAAAATTAAAACGGAAAAGCAGAAAAAGAAAAGATGAGGACAAGTCAATATCTGGATGCCCTTCAGTCACGTTCTCCTCAGAGACAGTCTCCATGGACCCCAGAACTTTCCCCAAAGTTCCAATTCTCAGGACCTTTAGTACTCATTTCCCTCCCATGCAAACAGCTTTGGTACCTGCAAATAAGAGAGGTGATATTCCAGTAGGGCCTGAGCATTGCTGATGTTCTCCCGGGTACCAACAAATATGAAAGGAACCATTCCCTGGCAGGGAAGAAATGGGTCAGTAAGAAGGGATAGACAGATGAGCAAAACCTGTTTCTCTCATCTTTACATATGCTCAGACTGAGGACCTATCTTCAACAAAATCCATCCCAGGTATCCACACCACACAAAAGTTCTTATCCTAAGGAACTTACTCCCCCTTGCCCCCAACTTCCCTGGGGAAACCAAAGAAATCTTTCCATATAATACCTCCTCCCTCGGATTCTTCTTGTCATTATCACCCTCCACTCGAACCCTCACCACACCAGATTTATCCACAATCTCCTGGATCACTTTCCCATTCTTCCCAATCACTTTGCCTGGGTTAGGGGAGGAAGGAATTAGTTATTTAAAAGACAAAAGACATAAGGTATATAGTATAGGTTTATTTCATCCATTATCCCGACTATAACAATATAGGAAAAAAATATTTAAAAACTTCCAGATATCCTAGAAATTTTCTACTCCTCATTCCTATGGCAGTTTTCCTTTGTCTACTCCTCAGGGGGTGGTAGTTTTCAGCCCAATATAAACCTAACCTCTTTCTTAAAGAACCAGTAGTTTACCACCCAACTCCATCCATCATCCATCATTTCTACTCCCACTGGTCCCCACCTCTCCACTCCTTTTCAATACCCCCTCCTCCCTCCTGCTTCATCCTTACAACCATCTATATAGACTCACCGACCAGGTTCCGGGGCACTTGGACAGAGTCTTCTGAGAACTCAAGGTAGCTTCGGGCCTGCTTGCATGCTTCAGGGGTCTGGGGAAAGAGTGGGAAGATGATTACTGCACATAGGAGGCTGAGCCCCTAAGCTTCCCATCCCCCCCACCATTCTTTTTGAGGAAATGGTGCTACCACAAAAAAATGGGGTGGGGAAGAGAACCAGGAAGAATTCCAGCATATTTTCTATTTTACCCTTCCTCCCCTTAGAAGCCCCATGCTGACCTCCCCGTAGATTCGGAAGGTGCAAGTTTCCTCGCCCAGTTCAATGGCTGTCACCCCAGGCACTTTTCGGGCCTGTTGGATATTGGCACCATGAGTTCCAATTGCTAATCCCATTAGGTCTTCCCGTACTGTAAATTCTTCCTGGAATGCTGCTGCCAGCTGCTTGCTTGTCTGGAAGGAAAGACTGGAAATCACCTGGGACATCTTTAAACCTTAGACAGTACCTGTCTCAGGATTTCTCCCTCTGTGTGATTAAGGGGACACAGGAAGACAGTAGGTCAGAAGTTCTGGAACTACAACTTTTAATGGTTACCGGCCCTTGTGACACTTGATATGGAAACTGGAAGAAGTTAGTCTTTCTCAATTTCCCTGCCAAAGCCCAGAGATTCTTGGTAAAGGACATCTAGTAATCTGGTGTTTAAAAAATTCTCTGATACTGATAAATAAGTTATGGGACTTAGAACAAATCACATTCTTTCTGTGCTTGAGGTCATATCACATCTGTCCCGCCATCTTGGAGAACTCTTATAAAGCTTACATTACAAAAATGTGATAGCTCTTTGAAAAAGCAAAAATGTTATAAAAATACCAATCAAATACTATATACTTTTCCAAGCAATATGGTCTCTCTCTTACCACAAACTCCAAATAATTGAGGAAGAGAGCCAAGGATTAGAGGGGATCACAAGATAAAATTGGTCCAATTCTTAATCTGGTCCTGAGACAAGTTGCTTCTTCTTCTTTTTAAACCCTTACCTTCTGACTTAGAATTGATACTGAGTATTGATTCCAAAGTAGAAGACTGGTAAGGGCAAGGCAATTGGGGCCAAGGTCACAAGGCAAAAAAGTATCTGAACCCAGGACTTCCAGTCTCCAGGCCTGGCTCTCCATCTACTAAGCCACCCAGTTGCCCAATTCTTATTTTATTTTTTAATAACAACATTTCACATAAGTTTTCCAAAGTCATATAATCCAAACTATCTGCCTCCCCACTTTCTGGAGCTGATAAGCAACCCAATCTGGGGCTATACATGTAAAGTTGCCCAATTCTTGAAGAAGAAAGATAAGAAAGAATATGGGAGAGTAAACCATGGAGAGGAAGAAAAACGTTCTCTGAACAGAGAGGTTCCAAAAGTTCTCATTCTCTCAGGAAAGGGACTGAAACTTAAGAGGCAGTTAAGACAGACCTAATAGAGATAGATATGTAAGGTGTCTAGGGCCTGAAAAGAGGCCTGCAAGTCTCCTAAAGGAATTTGCCAAGATGTGGAGCTAAAACTGAATCCAGCAATCAGAAATACTTAAGGAGAGATGTTTTCTACCCACTCAAAGATGATCAAGGAACATCATATGGCTTAGAGATTATCTGGAGCAATCTCTAAACTGAGGAAACTACTGACATTAATAGAAAATATGTTAAGGAACCCAGGAAAGAAAGTTTAAGAGGAATGAAAAGGGGAAAAGGATCCTAAAGTTTTCTTTGAGAAGCAAACACAGAAATAAGAATACTAATTTCCCCCATAAAGTTATAATCCAATCTAATTTTGCAAAAAGAATGCAGTAAAATGAAGAGAATATTGCAATAAAACTAAATATTCGACAAGTTACAATTTCTCTAGGCCTGAATCTCTTAAAAAAAAAAAAAGATTAAGATAGCCAGTCTTAAATACTTTCTATATCAGTAGTGCAAACAAAACATATGTGAAAACATAAAGGGCCAAATAAATGTATGGTGTAATTATTATAGAGAAGACAAAGGAAACCAAAAGAAGTGAAGTGATTTGCTTTTAATCCCAAAACTAGTCACTGAAGTTACAACTTTTACTTAACATTTTAAAATCAGTTGGATTTAATCAAGAGATCTCAGTGAGAATGAGAGGGTTCCTATAGTAGGAGGAAAATGGGGTCAGAGCTCACCTCTAGATGCTTGGTGGCCTCTTCATTTCGGGACATCAGCAGCAGTTTGGTTCGGAGGCTTCGGAAATGCATGTCACCCAGCAGAGATGCTCGTTTCACAGGAGCTTCTGTCGTTGACTAGAGAAAAACCAGGGGGAGAGACATTAACCATTTCACATAAGTGAAGTCAAGGGTTTGGAACCAGAATACTTGGGTATCTTGGAAGGTGGAATTTTAGGAGTCTCTCTGGGTTCCTAAAAGAAATGGAGGAAGAGGAAGAAATAGGAGAAATAGCTTCAAGGTTCAAGCACAGGAAGAGAAGCAAATAAATTTTCTAGGACTTGGAATATTAAGAATATAAGATGTGTGCTTATACTAACAAACAGGGATTGTTTGTGTTCCTAGCACCTAACACAATGCCTGGCACAAAGTAAGCATTTAATAAATGTTTAATAAACTGAATAAGAGGATAGTCTTATTAGGAAAAAGAATGAAAGCTAAATTTTAAGTTATACATGGAGATTCAAATAAAATTATGGATTGTCAAGCCCTGAAAACATATCCTTTGTCACCCTATGTTATATTGGACCCACAGTTTTCCAGAAAAAAAAGGGAAAAAAAATAACCCATAGCCAAAAGTAAGGCGGCAGAGTATTCTGTCTTTTGATAAAATATAAAAGACCCCTTGGGTCCCTC
Source organism: Gracilinanus agilis (assembly GCF_016433145.1). NCBI lineage: Eukaryota > Metazoa > Chordata > Mammalia > Didelphimorphia > Didelphidae > Gracilinanus > Gracilinanus agilis. The sequence goes on along the minus strand of NC_058133.1, from coordinate 250,347,370 downwards.
CTTCTTTGCTAAGGATCAAAAGTACAAAGGAGAAGAAGACTGAAGTGCTGGGTGGTAAACGTGCTTACCAGAATGAAGAGCTCACTGTTAGTGATGTTCAGGAAGATGCAGTTGGCTCCTAAAGCCTTCTTGAATTCTTTATGGACATTCTCATTGGAGCAGCTGGGGAAGAGAGACAAATGCTTATATATCACGATTCAGGGAAAAGTTCAGGGGAAGAGAAAGGGGATGACAAGAAATATGGAAAAAGTAGAGAGGCCATCGGAGGGGGCCAAGGGTGTGTGTAAAGGGCCCCTCCTTTGGACAGCCTTGGAACTCACGCCTCTCTCAGATCTTCAGGAACAGCCATGGTAACCTTGAAAAAACTGCCTTTGGTAGCCAGAGGACTCGGATTGACAGGTCTTAGGCGCTCCAGGGTCACAATCTCATTGTAGGTAGCATCACAAGCTGCATACTCTATGACATAGAACTGATGGGATGGAAGAGAGCCATCTTAGATGACTAGGATCAAATCCTCAAACTGCTTCCTTCTATCTTTCTACCCTCAGATCCTATTCCCAAAATCACCTTATCCCACTCTCCTACTCCTCCAAGATCACTTACATCTCCCTTCATCATCCGAACTCTTGCTAGCCACCAACCACAAGGCTCCTGCTCGTTGGCTCGGGAATAAACCTAGAGTTAAGGAAGAAAATAAGAGGTGATTCTGAAAACTGTCCAATAACCTGCAAAGTAGTGACCCTCTGAACCAAGAAAAAAGGAAAAGGCTGCTGCTATAACAGAATGAAAGAAATCATGAAATTTTAGATACTATTATCTTAAAGGGAGGAAGATTTTTTTTTACTGAAATAAGAGGCGTTCTAGGGACAGCTAGGTAGCTCAATGGATTGAGTCAGGCTCAGAGATGGGAGGTCCTGGGTTCAAATCTGGCTTCAGACACTTTCTAGCTGTGTGACTGTGGGCAAGTCACTTGACTCCCATTGCCCAGCCTTTACCACTTCTCTGCCTTAGAACCAATATACACTATCAATTCTAAGACAGAAGATAGGGTTTAAAAAAGAGAAAGAGGTGTTCTCTTGAACTTTGGGAAACTGCAACAGCAAGAAAAAGGAACAGGTTGAAACTACAGCAAGAAATATTAAGAGATCAGGCATGTAGAAGTATGTAAAATGGGAAACACATAGGGGGAGAGGTTCCTTCCTTGCAGATTTTTTTCAAAGACAGACACTCTCTTTACCATTCTTCACTTAACTAGCAATGGAAAAGAGTGGAATAATTTGAACAAACCTAATAGCTAAAAAGTAACTGAGACAAAGAAACAAGTGAAAGGTGGTGACTGGGGGTGAGGAGAGAGGGTATGTGTCTTCTGGGCTAAAAGGGGTAGTTTAGGGTGAAGAACTTCAGTGTTCTTACCTCTACCTCATCCCCTTCAGTGATCTCCTTGCTGTAGTCAGCTGGTGGTGGTAGCCGAACATCCCCAAAGGGAATCTGTCTCTCACTCTGCCAGCTGTAAATGGGCCTCAATGAGAAGGGCCTCAGGTTGATGAAGCTCCCCAATTGCTCCCAGAGCAATTCCCATTGCTTCCCCCTCCCTTAGGAGTAGAAGACTACACCCATAGCCCCTGATCCCCTCAAATAGAACCAAATATTTATGTACCATTATTCCCCTCTCCATTACCCTGCAGTTTTAAGTCCCCGCTCCCTTCCTAGGACTATATACCTAACTCTTGGCTCTCCTCCCCAAAGCAACCCTCTTAAGATCAGTTTTCCTTTGTTAGGCCCCCCACCCCGCCGGGTGTCATCCCTGCTCCCTTTCCAACCCCAGTCTTACTTGTTCTCAAAGAAGATGGTGACAGAGTCTTCATGGACATCCTTCACAAAACCCTACAGTGGGTGGCGGAGTAAGGTGAGAAAGAAAATGGAGATTTACCATCAGCTCAGAACTCCAGAAGGGAATTAAGGGGCAGGCTGGAGGCTGGAAACCTCTGTTCTGGGGGACAGAAGCAATCTGGGTGAGGCGAGTCAGGAAAGGGGACTGAGACACATCCAAATTTTAAGTAAAGTGTGTCTATATTTTAAGGGGCGGGGAGACACATGGCAAGAGAAAAGGGTAGAGCCTAGGGAGGAGGGAGTTAGGGGGTGAGGGGAATGGAAAAATGTGGGGACCTGAAGCTTACTTCCTTCTTGATCCTAGAAACCTACACTTTACTCCTCCCCCAATTCTTCATTTTTTGCTCAATAGCCTGTCACTGTCCAATTAAAATAGCAAAAACATTAACCAAAGCTATGATTATTCACAAAGACAAGGAGACAATATCCTGGAGTCCAGAGGAGACAAAGATCTGCCTCCTTTATGTGGCAAAATAGACTAGAGGAAACCTGGCATCCCCAGACCACCCAGATGCTTATATCCTAAGAGGAAATGGGGGAAAGGTAGAGAGAGCACAATTAGGGGAAGGGGTAAGGATTTGGGTGGGACACCCAGGCACTAAAAGAAGAAAGATAACAAGAGAAAGGTGATGATGAAGATGCTGGAGTTCTAGCATAAAGACACAGGTTCAAAGAGCTATGCTTCTAATGTAAAATAAATTACCCCATCTCACATAGGTAGGGAGAGATTATGTTCTAAACTGAAGTGACCATAACCACCTATCCAACTCTGTTTCCACTTTTATCGGCCTCACATAATGAAAGTACATTGGAAGTTTCAAGAAGCTGGCACAAGCTAGATTTAGGAAGACCTTCCTAGTTCACACTAGTTGTGACCCAGGCTAACAAATAAATAACCTTTATTGTGTCTCAGTTTCCTCAACTTTAAAATGGCAATTATAATGATTGCATCTTTTTCCCAGGGTTGTTGGGAAAATCCATTGAAGTAATATTTGTAAGCTTGGCACACAGTGAGAGCTATATGTTAGCTACTATACATAATGCTTGCCATGTAGTAGAAGCTACATAAATGTTAGCTACTATTAATACTAGCATAGTGCTTTGTATATAGTAGGTATTTAGTAAATGCTTAAAATTTCCTTCCTTCCTTAAAGAAACTGAGGCTGGGGGTTAGAATGTGTTAGGGCAGAAATTAAAGAACAAACACTCTGCCTACTCCTCCCTTACCATCTTGGATTGTTCAATCACAGATACTACTTCAGGTTAGAATTTAAAGTTAAATTTAACTTCTGGAGCAAAATCACCTCCAATTTCCTTTTAGGACAAGTAGTGAAGATCCCACCTTTCCCCCAGAACTTTACTGTCAATGTTATAAACACTATAATGGTTTAATAATGGTATCTAACATTTTATAATATATTAAAAAGTTTACAAAATCTCCCTTATATATGATAGTCCCTTTTCTCAGTCCAGAATCCTTTCCTAAAGGTCCATCACCTCTCGGTACCCTTCCTTTATATGTTCTTTCCATGATACTCTATTTCAGTAACCCTTTCATCCATTCTACTCAATACCTCATCCAGACCCTTTAGGACTTCACACCTGCCTTGGCTTATAATACATCTAAAATATTTTTGAGCTTCTGTCACCACAGTTCATTAAGACAGTGCCAGCTGTTCTGGAAAGTTCTTTAAGAAGAAAGGGGGGAAGGGGAAGAGAGGGCATGGCAGAAGACAGGCACTTGCCTGCTCCTTTCAAAAATGGATTCCTGCTCCTAACCTATTTAGAAAGGCTATGCCTCTCTCTGGGTATAAACAATTATTCTTTGACCACTTAGAGCTGGTCTGTAGAAAGAAATGCCATTATTACTCATTTTTCCTGCCATAATCCTTGAAACTGGAGTTCTTTTCAGAGATTTCAGACCTCTGCTGCTTAATTTCACCCAATTCACCCCTAGAAACCATTTCTTCCCTTAAGGACTCCAGTGAAGGAAGCTGAATTACTAGGTCTGCTTAGACCTCACCTAGAGTCATGTTGGGAACATGAACAGAGGAAGCCAAGGGGAAGGTCAGAGAGAAACTAGGATTTTGGTCCACTGCATTTGGCATCTCCTGGCTTTGGCTCAATAAGACTGAAGCCATAGCTAAAGAACCTCAGGTTCTATCCTGTTTCCCTAGCTCAGTAATATATACAAAGGATTCACCTTACCTCTGAAGTAAAGTAAATGATTAAAACTAAACCCCAACTCCCACCTGCATACATGTCTGATATGTAATGTCTTGTTCTCCTTAAGTCTAAGCACCAGACCAAAACAATGAGTCCTTTTTCTCTAGGGTAAAGTCCCGTTCCTTCCTGAGCACTGAACTGAAACCATGAATCTATTCATAGGTACTAGATCAAAGCTTCAAAAATGTATTTAAACTCCACTCTGACTATGTTGCTTTGGAACTCCTTTGCTGAGTTCCCCTAGCGCGCACTAGAAATAAAGACTTCCCTTTGCTTGGATTGCATTGTCTCCGTGTGCTCCTTGGGTGGCAATCCACTTGGACCCTAACATCCAATACTTAAAACCATGTGAACAAAACCCTCTGGCCTGCTTAGATAAGGCAAGGTAAATAAATGTCCGAAGAAAGCAAGGGAAAAGGAGGGCATGGGTGTGAAAAGTTTTCCACATTGTCCAGTTGGGGCCAATCTAATTAACTTTTACCCTGCCTCTCCTTCCACGAGGAAGTAGTATGATAGCTTCTTCATAGTTAGTACTGCAGCTAAGATCTATTTAACTTTGATTAGTAACTTTCCCAAAGAATATAGTCTCAGTAGAAACCAGAATCTACTAAGAACTGGAAACAGAAGACTGGGTCAAATGGTTCCTTAGATTATAAGAGGCTGTGCATAGTGGTGCAGAGAGGCAAAGGCTGGCAGAACCTTGAACTAGAGAGTTCAGAGCTGCAGGTCTAAGCTGATCTGAGTACCTGAACTCAGTGTGGTATCAATATGATGAACTATGGGGAGTATCAGGAGCAGGCCAGGGCTGCCTAAGGAAGGGAGAATTGACAGATCAGAGCTATGTTTCTATCTTAGAAGCGTATTAGTGATGGAATTTTAAAATGCTAAAGACTCAAGTGGAAATGTATGTAGACTCTTGGAGGGAAGGGGGACCATTCAGAGCTGCAAGATGACTAAGATCCTGGATATCTGTTAAAGGATATCATTTGTATACTCTCTTTTAGAAGAGGATATACAATGTGATTCCCACATCCAAGAGAGATTATAGGAGAAAAAAAACCTTATCAGAGGATATAGTTTTCAAACAATATGCCACTCCTTACCCACAACCTTCATCTGCTGAGTCATGAAAACTGGTCTAATGACAGTGTGGGAGAGTATTCAAATATAGAAGGTTAAGGATCCCAGAAAAGAATGGATACATAAAAAAATCTAGCATTGAGAGAGGAATTTAGGTAGATTATTCTGAGGTATTCTAGTCTTCAAAATGGGACTTAAAAGGAACAGAACACATCAATCCATATGATCTGTTTTCCAGCATCCTCACCCTAAATCAAATTCTCACCTTTACTACATTCACACAGTGAGGATAAAGAGTTAACAAAATATAGAAGCTGAGGATTTTAAAAAGGCTTTGCTACCTATGTATATGAAAGGGGGGAGAAACCTCCTTTTTCTAGATGATTCTAACTAGAGACCAATCTTACCTAAAAGCTGCCCCTAGATACCAGTTAAAGAGGAAGGAGAGAAGACTAAATATAACACCTTATAGAATATCGCTGACTTAAACTCCCTTTCTCCCAGAATCCACAGAGTTTATGAATGGGGGTTTAGAGGGGACATAAAAGGAGGGCAGAAGACCAGTCAGGATGAAAGAGGTATCTGAAGTATGTTAATGAGGAAAAAAGGAAATATAAAGGGAAAAGAAGTTAAGGTCAAGCATATGCTACAGACACAGAAAGGAGTAAGGAATTCTGGTATGGGTGGGTTCAGGTGGAAACAAGAGTATTCTGGGGTGCTATTACGGAGACTGTGTTATCACATGATCTAGAACTGGAAGGGGAGTCCAGGGTTTAGGAAAGAAAGACACAAAGAATCAACTAAAGAACCTCCTTTTTTTTTTTTTTTTTTTGCTGCTGAAAGATTAAGAAAGTGTTCTGGAAATAAAGATTCAGGTTGTTTACGATAAGTTTATATAGTTAACTACTAAGATTAAGGAATGGGTTGAGACCAAGGTTACAGAGATGAAAATTATTTGATGAGAGAAAAGAGAGTACACCTTATGGCAAATACCAAATCTTTTTTAGTAATATGAGATATGCTTTGGGGAAGAAGGGGAGCAGAAAATCTCAAAGGTAAAGGGGTCTACTGGGTAAAGGAGAAGGGGAAAGGGAGGGCAGGATCTCTCCCCACATGTGGTGATATAGGAGAAATATCACAAACATTTATTTAAGTAACTATTTGCTAGGAACTGGGTAAAGACAAAAATGACAATCTGCCCTCAAGGAACTTACATTCTAGTTCTTCCAGATGTAGGATAGGCTACAATATATGTTCAAACTCAGGCCTGGGAGGTAGAACAAAAACGTTGGCAGGGTATAAGTTACAAGGATGTCCCGTCCCAGCCCCCCCATATTAGAGAATTAAGGAGAAGAAAATTAATGGTAAGCAGTGAGTCTTCAACTCCAACTACTTTACCTAATAAAGGATATCCCAGAAACTGAACTAGGGTTGGGCAGAAAAGGGTGTGGACAATGGGGAGGGAACCTCGGCAGAAATGAAGCCTTCAGAGGGGAGTCTGGGTACAGAAAACGGGTCCTCCAAAGGGAATCCCTAAAAAAGAGCTTAGGAGAGTGCCCAAATAGGGAAAGTTACTAGGGAACATTCTAGAGACAGAAATACCTTAGGGAAAAATAACAGGAAGAGGTCTCCACTCCTAGGAAAGGGGTCCTCTTGAGGTTCCCTTTGAGGAGAACACTGGCTCCGCTTGGGGAATGACATCAGTAATATAAGGGTGTAGGTACTGGTCCTTACCCGGGTCAAACAATATTCTAGGTAGGTCTTGCTTGGAAGGTAGAGGTATGGAGGTAGAGAACTTGTTTATAATGAAGCCATCGACGAATGAAAAAGCAAAATGAATGGCAGAGCACAGACTTCCTAGAGGTCAGGGGGTGCTACAGCGGTTAAGAGCTCGGTTTCATATTTTTCTCCCTCGGTCGGGGAACACGAAGTGGGAGGGGCTCTGCCTGAGATAATGGCCAGAGGTCTCTCCCAGAGATGGGGGTGGGGAGGATTACACAAAGATAGAATTAAAAGTCTTAGCAGCCCTAGGTGAGAACAGAAGGGAAGGTCAGCGGTGGAATGAGCGAGAAGGGTGGTCCTGAGGCGAGGTCTTTTGGGAGGAGTGCCTGCCTCTGCCCCGGGAAGAAGCAGACGAGGGACCTGGAGCAGTTCCCGGGGGTAGGGTGGGGGGAGCAGGGGGCAGGCCTGGGGATGGGCAAGAGGAATCCCGGCAGTCCCGCGCTCCCCCGGCCTGAGGGACGGGCGAGTGTCCCAGACCGGCGCGCCGCCTCACCTTATAGAAGGCCCCGTTGGAGCCACGCACCTCGACGGGTAGCCCCGGCTCCATGTCCCTGCCGGCAACTAGGCCGCCCATGGAGGAGCCGCCGCCGCCTGCAGCGGCTGCTGCTGCTGCTGCTGCTGCTGCTCCTCCTCCTCCTCCCGCGGCGGCGGCGGCAGCGGCGGCGGCCTGAGTTCGGGCCGGGCCGGGCCCCCTGCGCCGCCCCCCCGGGGGAGGAGGAGGAGCCGGCGGGGACGCCGCAGGGGGCGGGAGCCGGGCAGGCCCCACACCGGCCCCGCCACAGCCGACGAGCAGGGGGCCGGGGCCGGGCCGCTCCCCGTCCGCCGCCGCCTCGGTCTCCGCCACTGTGAGGGAAATGGCCGCCGCCGTCTCCTCAGCCACCACCTCAATCCCGGGAAGCCGCCGCCGCCACCGCCTCCTCCACTGCCGCCGCCACCTCCCCCCGCCTTCCCTCCTCCCCCTATCGCCGCCGCCGGCGCTGCGGTCTACTGCGCAAGCGCGCTCGGCACCCGTCCGCCT
>NC_058133.1:250294898-250334748 GCF_016433145.1 Gracilinanus agilis | reverse complement strand
GGGGGCGGGAGCCGGGCAGGCCCCACACCGGCCCCGCCACAGCCGACGAGCAGGGGGCCGGGGCCGGGCCGCTCCCCGTCCGCCGCCGCCTCGGTCTCCGCCACTGTGAGGGAAATGGCCGCCGCCGTCTCCTCAGCCACCACCTCAATCCCGGGAAGCCGCCGCCGCCACCGCCTCCTCCACTGCCGCCGCCACCTCCCCCCGCCTTCCCTCCTCCCCCTATCGCCGCCGCCGGCGCTGCGGTCTACTGCGCAAGCGCGCTCGGCACCCGTCCGCCTAGCGCCCAGAGGGACCGGAGAAAGGGCACTGCGCAGGCGTCGAGGGGCGCGTAACCGTGGGTAGTTAGCGCGCGCACCCGAGCTGGAGGCTTTAACCCTAACCCCTAATACTACACGCATGCACGCACACACGCAGGACACCCTAAACTACGCTTGCGCAGAAGGTACCGATCGGTCCACCCCCCTCTTCATCCCTCCCGAAGGGCGTGTCGAAGGGCGAAACGCCTGCTTTGGTCGCTCACTTTCTCCCTCATCTCCCAAATTCTCTTTTGTCAATGTTGTTGCACAGACTCGCAGATTCGAGAGGAAGCGGGGCGGGGGTGAAAAGGTGGAGGTGCTTTCTTAATACGCATGCACCAAAGCCGTTGCTGCTTCGTCATCATCACTTTTTAAAACAGTTCTTAGCATTTATTTGTTGTCAGTGGCAAGGCGACGTTTGTGGAAGGGTAGAAGATTCCATCCGTTGTCCTTGAAGAACGCACGTCAATCAATCAATAAACATGTATCCAGCGTCTATGTGCCTGATTCTGTACTGTACTGGATATATGTCCAGGACATGTATGTTTTATTGCTTTTGCTTTTTTAAATATAGGTTATATAATATGTAAAATGCATATTAAAATGTATTTAAATTCTATAGTTAAATTGGTTAAAGGTAAAATGCAGTTAATAAATAGATGGCGCCGAATGCAAGGTCTGGATTCAAGTTCCACTGCAAGCACGATACAGGCTGTAGGATCTCGGGCAAGTCACTTAATGACTGCCTGGCCAGTCTTAACTAATGCTCTTTAGGCAACTTTCTATCAGGGAAATTCTGACCTGGCGCTGGTAGAATTCCCTACAATAATGAAATCACTGGATCATTCCCAGTCCTCTTCCCCTACCAAAAAAAAAGGAAATGCAAGCTAGAGTCGGCCAGTCACCGGATGGAGGGCTGGGGAAATTCAAAGGGAGAGAAGAAAGAACAGGATGTTCCGAGACAATAAGAAGTCTGTAACGCGATTCTGTTGGAAAGGAACGAGTGAAAACGCTGAAGCCAGGATTGGCCACAAATAAGCCACCCTAGGGAGTGTCTAAAAATAAAGCCTGAGTGAAATTACATTCTTTTCTTCTTCAAATAGATGTCTTGAAGGCAGGAACTTTTCGTTTTTGCATTTGGTTCCTCTGGGGTTAGGGCCCTGACTGGCACACTGTAGGCCCTTAAATATCTGAATTAAATTACATTTAGTAATCATTCTCCTCGAGGTTGTCTACATGAATAATACTTCGCCCTACCCTCAAGGAACTTAAGTCTTTTGGAGGAGATTAGATCTTTTAGACTTACTTGCAGATATGTAAAATAGAAAATAAGTGCATAGGAATTTAAAGTGCTATAGGAATTAGTGGGATTTCCCCCAAAATTGATTCCTCTTGCCCTTCGGTCTAGGATAATTTCAAATTCTTACAGGGTCCAAACTTTTGACTCAATGTTTTTCATCCCCGATTATGACTCCTGAATCCAACAAAGACACTGTTCCCCTTCCCTCCAAGGAGGCCTGGGGTAGGAGAAGGGGAGAGGGTAGTTCTTTTTCCTTAAAAGGCATTGAAACTGTCCCAGAGAATTAATTGGCTTGGGGACTGACCACTTGAAGTAGCTTCCTGGTTGCCTGAGTACAAAAAGGGACAGATGTAGGAACTTTCACCCCTCCCTTTGCGGTTCTGACCTTGGACTAGGCTGACCCACTTGGTGTAGGAAAGTTTTGCTCAGCTGAATCAACACTGTATCCTCCTTAAATATCCTTCTGCTATAACTAATTGTTAAATGTGCTACAAATGCTTCATTTCATCCCAGTCTAAAATATGAGCCACTTGACTAGTCAGGTCAGCTCCTGCCCTACCAACCACTTGTCTGTTTGGGTATTTAAAGGTCCCACTCCAATCTGGAACTCTGATGCTCCACCTTCTGAGTGTATACTTTATAAAGTGTTTTCCATAATCATAATTGTAAAAAAAAAAAAAAAAGGTTCAAACTTTAGTGCCTTATATACCAGGCAAAAACTAATTCATTAAAGCACAAATAATTTTAATAGGCAAGAATAGCAAAGTAAATAACAAAGGAAACCCAAGTAACAGAATCATTTTCCAACCCCCTTGTACAGTGGGAAAATTCCTCAGATGACATTATTTAAGGAAAGTTTAAATGCAGTTAGAGTGACCTTCAAGGCAACTATGTCTCTTGAAGCTGCCACTGTCTTCATTTCTACCAAAGTGTTGTTATCATCTTCTATAATTTCTTCCTTTGAGGGATAGTGTAGCTGTTAAATGTGATATTGGAAATTTAGGGGTTCTTGAACTAATTTTGAAGTCCCTGATCTAAACTTCCTGTGGACATTTAGGGCTCTTTCAAATTACATTTCCCAAGAGCTTATTTCTTACATCTATAAGACTCCATCAAGCCAAAGTGCCTAGGAACTAATGAACACATTTTCAGTTCTTTTGTTGCATGTGGTGACCATACTTGTTTGACACCCAGGTGCAACTATAGAAACCTTTTTTCCCTTCACTCCCTGCCCAGCCATCCTCTCCCTTTTATCCTAGTTGGTTTAGGAGAAGTGAATTCATTTCAGCTCCCATCATCCCATTGAAAGCTAGCACTTGAGTCATGCAAATTGTCTTGAAATGTCAGTAAACTTCTAGGAGTCATTTAACAACATTTGGGGGAGATTGACAAAAAAACATGAGCCTTTGCCCTGTAACCCTGTTTATATAGCAATGATTCTTGTATTCTTTACCTGGGTGATAACCAAGTCCTGTTTGTTTTTCCTGCAAAATTTTTCTTCTATCCTGGTATCTAGGTATTTTTCTTTAACTTTGAGGGTAAACTATCAGACTTAATTATTCTGATTTTTGAGAAGATAATATAATTAAATCCCATTTCGTTCTTTTCCTTGGTTGAGAGGAAGGAGACATCAAGTTAGATTAGGGATTGCATTTTTCAAATATCCCCTTCAGTAAAAAGGCAGAATTTCCCCTTGGTACTAAGGATACAAAGGGAAAAAGCCAGTGTTCTTCAGACGGACAAATAATTAAATCCATGGGATTGGAGGTAGAACACTTTGATTTTAGGACTAATGAGAAATGGATCAATAGAGTCTGTCATGTCCCCTTCTTTGTGCTCCATTTGAGATTTTCTTGGCAAAGATACTGAAATAGTTTGCCATTTCCTACCTCATTTTACAGATGAGGAACTGAGGCAAAAAAGATTAAGTGACCTGCCCAGGATCACACAGTAAGTGTGTGAGACCAGATTTGAAAGATGAGTCTTCCTGATTCCAGGCCTAGTACTCATAGATATCCTAGCAGGTTCTAGTCTAGAGGAAATCACACATACAAAAAAAGATTAAAGTTGAGAGAGAGAAAAGCTTAGATGTTCCATTCTATCCAATCTGGAATGAACAAGTTTTTGGATTTTTTTTTTTTTCCTGATCCCTTTATATATTATTTCTGAATTTGTACATTTAATTTACCCTTGCAAAAAAAAAATGTAGAAAATACACTCCTGTTGTACTATGAAGGATATAGAGAAAGGGAGTGGTAATAAGAAAAGGGAAGTGGGAGGGCATGGCAGACCAAGTGGTTCAGTTAAAATGAGAACAGAAGGAAAGTAATTAGGCATTAATGACAGGTCTCTGAATTTAAAAGCACCAAGCTGGTTTACAGAATGAGGAAGCTCTGGAGTTATATGCTACCCCAAACAATGATCAGGGGAGAATTAGAAAGATGAACATCCTGGCTAAGGTGATGAGAGCCAGTTCTATGGAAAGGAACTGATGCTTCAGGAAGAAGTTTAATCCTTGGTGTAAGACATAGGGATGGATCCCTTATATATCCACCATTTCTATTCCATTCTTTAAAAAAATGAAGACAAATGACCCACTAAACTTGCTTTCAGCTATGTACATTTAAATAAATAAATTTTAATGCTTGGAGTATAATATTTTAATAACTCCTTTTAAGTCTCCATTAGAATCCCATATTTATCTGTCCATTTGTTCCCATTTACTTATCTTTTTATATATTCACATTTAGTGTGTACTTTGTTCTCTGGTTCTACATTTTTTTTTCATTTTACAGAATTTTATAAAAATTTTTCCATAGTTCTTATATTCTTTATCCATTTATTTGCTTCTTCATAAGACTATTTTTTTTTTTAACCCTTGTACTTCGGTGTATTGTCTCATAGGTGGAAGAGTGGTAAGGGTGGGCAATGGGGGTCAAGTGACCTGCCCAGGGTCACACAGCTGGGAAGTGGCTGAGGCCGGGTTTGAACCCAGGACCTCCTGTCTCTAGGCCTGACTCTCACTCCACTGAGCTACCCAGCTGCCCCCCATAGGACTATTTTTGATAATCTGTTCCAATCACTTCCTAAACTTAAAAACCATCACATAGACATCCAAGGTTCTCTCCCCCATAGGCCTTCATAACTTGTGTGAGGGAAAACTTAAGGTTCTTCCAGCTTATCTGATTTTTTTTTTGTGACAAAAAAACAACAACAACAACAAACAAACCCAAAACTTTTTCAAGTCTTAAAATTTTTTAACAGACTAAAATCCCATCTTGTCATTTCAGTCAACTAGACTATAAGCATTTATAAAGCACTAGCTATGTGAAAGGCATTTTTGATAGGTGCTGGCAACCCAAAGACAAAAGTGGAACATTCCTTACCTTGACAACTTATATTTTAATGGAGGCAATATGTACATGTATGTCAGCATTTATTTATACAAAATCAATACAAGGTAATGAGGCTGAGGAGACTAGAGAGAACTGAGCTTAAAAATTCTAAGAGACAAAGGTGAGGACATGTCAATGCAAAAAATTAGAAAAAGAGTGTGAAATCTGACTAGAATCCTTCCTGGCTCATCTTAATTTTAGTGGTTTACCTCTGTTAATTACTTTCTATTTATCCAGTATGGGGCTTACTTTGCATATATTTGTTTACATGTCTCCCCCATTAGATTGTAAGCTTCTTAGGAGGAGGCCCTTTCTTTTCCCTCTTTTTATATCCTCAGATCTTAGCATTGTGCTTGGCACATAGTCAAATGCTTAATAAATATTGATTGATTAAATTCTAAGAAAATCTAAGAGTTTAACTATATCACAGAGTGATTGCTTCCACTGTTAATCTCACAAATCCCTATCTTCTCGAAATGATTAAAATTTCCAAAACTATGTCAAAGAATAGTAAAAATGAACATTCTTGTTTTATATCTATTTTTAGTGGGAATGTTCCTAAGTTGCCTTTTCATTTAGGGTACTTTTTATTGTCTTGAAGAAAAATCACTTTATTTCTTTTAATATTTTTCTTGTTAATTGGTGTGGAATTTTATCCTGGGCCTTTTGTTTTTCTAATGATATGTGACAAATGATGCTACTTCCAAAGCTATACCAAACTGTACCTCTGTGCTTTCTGCAATCCAGAGTCCATCAATGGCTGGAGGTGTAGTATATGTGTTTGTCCACCAGTGGGTGCTCCAACTATACATGAGAAAGCTACTCATCTCATTCCACTAGTCTCAGCTCTCCAATACATAGTATTGGCTCCAAGACAGAAGGTAAGGGTTTTAAAAAAATTTATTTTTAAAACTCTTACAGTCTGTCTTAGAATAAATACTAAGGCAGAAGAGTTGTAATGTAATGGCTAGGCAATTGGAGTTAAGTGACTTGCCCAGGATCATACAACTAAGAAGTAACTGAGGTCATATTTGAAGCCAGGATCTACAGTCTCTAGCCCTGGACTGAGCTACCTAGCTGACTCCTGTTCTATAATTTTTAGTAAATGTTCCTTTGTAAATGTTAATTACATTAATTGATATTAGAGTGCTAATCAAGAACAACCAGGCTCCTGAGAAGACAAGATTGGCAATTGATTTTGGGGAGAAAACATTGTAATAGAAGTTTAAGCCAATGACAAAAAGAAGATACTTGAATCCCTCAGGGATACCTCATAGAACACTGAGGGGAGAGAAGTATGTATATAGTTTACTGCCCTGTGGGGACCTGACACCAATGTGAGAGGAAATTGGGATTAAAACCTTAGAGTCATATAAACACATGTACACACACACACATAATACACATCCACATCCACTGAGGCTACACAAACAAAACTATAATGAAACTCAAAGAACAAGCTGCAATGGAATTGTTTTTCATAATTGATTTCCTTCCTCCCACACCTATAGAAATAATAAGAGAATGAAATTTTAATATTTGGAAAGTGCAAGAAATTGGACCATGAAGCTTTCATAACAACAACAACAACAACAATAACAGCTAACATATAGCACTACTAACATATGGCATACCAGGGATTGTGTTAAGCAACTTTACAATTATTATCACATTTGATCCTCATAACACCTCTGGGAGATTGGTTATATTATTATCCCTATTTTATATAGTCACTTACCTCTGTAAGTGACTTGTCTGGGGTCACACAGCCAGTAAGCATCTGAGGCCAAATTTGAACTCAGGTCTTTCTAACTTCACGCCCTGTGTTTTTATCCATTGCACCATCCAGCTACTCCTTAGCTTAAGGGTTCTCATTGGTTCTCAAGAAGAGAGGGTTTGGGGAAATTGGGGGTTCAGCACCTCCTGTTGAGCTCATGGCAGTTGCCGATCTGATCTCATCTGCTCTAATGCTCCAGGTGATCACTATCTCTCAAATCTGGGTAGCTCAGTATTTCTGAACCTAGCTATGTAGAAAATTAAGCATGGAACCTGAAACAGAATTATTCCAACAAGGCAGGTTCATTGAGACCACTTATTCAGGAAGCTCCTACTCTACAAAATATGCTTCCTTTTAGTTACCATGAATTCACTTATCATTTTTGGACAAATGACTCATAGACTTATCTATAAAAGTCTAGTATATCTCCTGAGCTCCAGTCATTTTAAATTGTGTCCCATTAACATCTCAAAGTCAATGTGAAAAATACAACTCATATTTTCCACAAACCCGTCCCTCTTCCAAACTTCTTTATCATTCTTGAGAGTACCACAGAATTTCCATTTACAACTTCTTGATTATCTTCCCCTCCTTACTTTCATTCACTTTACATATCCAGTTTGTTTCTAGTTCTTGACATTTCTGTCTCCACAACATCTTTCATATGTCCTTTTCTCTCTATTCACAAAGTCATCACTTAATTCAGACCTTCATTTCCTGTCACCTAGACTATTGACGTGGCTTTAGTATTTGTACCTTCTACCTCCAGGATCAAAATACTCCAGTCAATCCACCACAGTATTGCCAAAGCAATTTTCCCTAAAAGTCGGGTCTGATCATGTCACTTCTCCCCCATTCCTACCCTCCCTTGCCTCTATCCCATTCTCAATAAGCTATAATGTTAACTCTCCTGTTATTTTTAGGATATTTTTAGCTCTTCATAATCTGGGCCTTTCCTATTTCAGTCTTTTTACATAGAACCCTCTTTTACATACTCTGCAATTCAATATTCTGGCCTATTTTCAGTTTTTTACCTATAAAATACTCCAATTCCCATCTTCATCTCCAAGACTTTACCCTGGCTGTTCCCCATGATCTTCCTCATCTCCACCTCTCATAATTCCTGGTTTCTTTCTTCTGTTTTATTTCTTTTTTTTTTTTAAACCCTTGTACTTCAGTGTATTGTCTCATAGGTGGAAGATTGGTAAGGGTGGGCAATGGGGGTTAAGTGACTTGCCCAGGGTCACACAGCTGGGAAGTGGCTGAGGCCGGGTTTGAACCTAGGACCTCCTGTCTCTAGGTCGACTCTCACTCCACTGAGCTACCCAGCTGCCCCCTTCTGTTTTATTTCTTAAATGGGAAGATAGTCCCCCAAAAGACAGCCAAGTGACACTATGTGCACACTGGGAGACTTGACTACTGATTGGCTAGGAGAGAAGCATTGGAAAAAGAGAGATGGTGGTAGGGAAAGTACAAAAAAATTAACATTTATATCATTTCGGCTTTGCAAAGCACTTCACATCTATCATTTGATTTGCTCAACAAACCCAAGAGGTAAATGTTATTACTTAAGAACAAACATGCATGAATTGTTAAGCAAAACAAATTCCTACATTGGCTCCTTCCAAAAAGTAGTTATCTCAGTCTGCATCCTGAGTTGAGCATCACTCCTTAGTCAGAAGATGGATAGTATGCATTAGGATTGATCATTGCATTGATCAGAATTCTTAAGTCTTTCAATTTTGTTTTGTCTTTAGAATGTTATTATTATTGTATTAATTGTTCTCCTCCCTTCTGCTCCCTTCACTTTGATTCTGCTCCCTTTACTCTGCATCATTTCATAGAAGACCTCCCAGGATTCTCTGAAGCCATCCCTTACATCATTTCTTACAACACAATAGTATTCCATTACATTTATATACCACAATTTGTTCAGCCGTTCTCCAATTGGTAGATACCTCCTTGGTTTCCTGTTCTTTGCTACCTCAAAAAGAGCTGCTATAATGTTTTATATATATATGAGATCTTTTTTTGGGTCAAAGGGCATAGATATTTGAGTTACTTTTGGGGCAGAGTTTCAAACTGCCTTCCAAAATAGTAATTCACAGCTTCATCAACAGTGCATCAATACGCCCATTTTTTCTTAGCTCTTCCAAAATTTGTCGTTTTCCTTTTTTGTCACTTTACCAATGATGGGTGTGAAGTAGAACACTGGCAAAAATCCCTTCCTTTGTATTGACTCCAAAAGAGAGAACCTTTAATTTGATTATCCAGGCCTGTATATTATTAGTGATTTAGAACACTTACTCATTGGCTATAGATAAGTTGAATTTTTTCCTTTGAAAACTATTCTTTGATCATTTATCATTTGAGGAATAAATCTTATTCTATAAATTTGAATGAGTTTCTCACATATCTTGGAAATGAGACCCTTTCTTGCTGAAAAATTTATCTGAATGGTAGTTTCTTTTCTGATTCTCTGTTTTTGTATTTTTTTATGTTCCCCCCTTTATATCAGCTATATATTTGGTAGTAATCTTGGTATGGGGGTGAGGTGTTAGTCTATATCTAATTTCTACCAGACTATTTCTAGTTTTCCTAGATGATTTTGTTCATTAGTGAGTTCTTACTCCAATAATTGGGGTCTTTGGTGTTGTTGAACACAAGACTATGGTGTTTGTCCTGTTCCTTTGATTGACCTCTCTATTTCTTAACCAATACAAAATTGTTTTTATGATTATAGCTTTGTAATAAAGTTTGAGACTTAGTACTGCTAAGTCCCCTTTCTTCCTCCTTTTTTTCCTTATTTCCCTTGAGATTCTTGACTTTTTGGTCCTTCTTATTAATTTTTTACTTTTTTTCTAGTTGTAGAAATTAATTCTTTGGTATTATGATTGGCATGACAATAAATAAGTAAATTAATTTAGTTGGCATGGTTATTTAATTATATTGGCTCAGTTTGTTACCCATTCGTAATTTTTCTCTAATTACTTTGGTATATTTTTCTATAAAGAGTGTTTTGTAGTTGTATTCATATGGTTCCTACATATTTTAGCACATAGACTCTCAAGTATTTTATATATTCCATAAGGTCAAAACTTTGGATGGTAAATAGGAGACTCCTGGAACCACAGACATGTTATGGAAAGCTGACACCTCAACATATATATCCCTTGGTTCTTAGAGCCTCTACCCTCAGAGACTAAGAATGAACTCATTGGGTGATTTAATTTCATCTCATTCCTGTATCACAGATTCTGCTTAGTTATGTATTTTTTCACCTCAACTAACCTGTATGGCTTCCTTGATTATTATTTTTTATGTATTTTCTTTGATAAATATGTTCTTGCTATCTGTAATTTAAGTCCTTTAAGCATTTGGTGGGAGGGAAAGCTAAGTTGTATGAGTCTGAGTTAAATGTTACTTTCTAGGGAGTGGCATAGCTACCTCTCCCTAGTCCCCAGAGCTTTCAATGAAAGTAACTCATTCCTGTGTCCCCCAAAAGAAGCAGACATCTGGACTTTAAATGTCTGATGTGTAACAAATAGATGTTATTCCAGCCCAGTGCCCCTTTTGGAAGCCAGAAGAGCAAAGCCACTCAGTCACAGTTATCTTCTTAACTCCCCCACAAAAGTGTAACTTCAATCTGGCTGAGATACAGGTTGGGATTATCTATAGATCCCTATTTCATTAGGGCCACCAGGTCCAAATCTATATCATAGAGACTATATCTATATAGTCAGATGAAATGCCACCTTCTACATGAAGCCTTTTTCCTGATTCACTCACATGGGGCCTTCCCTCCCAAAACAACCCTGGAATCATTTTGTGTTTATTTTCTATATACTTCCTATATATGTAGTAAGGGCTATAGAGTATGCTCAGAGTTCCATTCCTGGTTTTGGATATCTAATTCCTAAAGCTTTGTGGGGTCTGCTTCCAACCATATTCCAGTAATTCCTTGCTTTGTGGAATTAG
This sequence comes from Gracilinanus agilis, assembly GCF_016433145.1. NCBI lineage: Eukaryota > Metazoa > Chordata > Mammalia > Didelphimorphia > Didelphidae > Gracilinanus > Gracilinanus agilis. The sequence continues at coordinate 250,324,002 of NC_058133.1, read as the reverse complement.
ATGTACCTTTTTCACTGGGCTCTTGGGAAACATTTTGAAACAGTCCTCCATAATTAGAATCCAAAAAGGAAAAACACCTCTAAGGTGCCACCTCACACCTATCAGATTGGTCAGTATGATGGTAAATGAAAATGATAAATGTTGGAGGGGATGTGGCAAAATTGGGACACTAATGCATTGCTGGAGGAGTTGTAAACTGATCCTACCATTCTGGAGGGCAATTTGGAACTATGCTTGAAGGGTTATAAAGGAATGCATACCTTTTGATCCAGTTATACCATTACTACATCTGTATTCCAAAGAGATTAAAAATAAAATTGGAAAGGACCTGTTTGTACAAAAATATTTATAGCTGCACTTTTTGTGGTGGCAAAGAATTGGAAGCTAAAGGGAGGTCCCTCAATCGAGGAATGGCTGAACAAATTGTGGTATATGATGGTGGCGGAATACTATTGCGCTTTAAGGAATGATGAACAGGATGATTTTTAAAAAGAGCTGGAAAGGGGCAGCTGGGTAGCTCAGTGGAGTGAGAGTCAGGCCTAGAGACAGAAGGTCCTAGGTTCAAACCCGGCCTCAGCCACTTCCCAGCTGTGTGACCCTGGGCAAGTCACTTGACCCCCATTGCCTACCCTTACCAATCTTCCACCTATGAGACAATACACCGAAGTACAAGGGTTTAAAAAAAAAAAAAGAGCTGGAAAGACCTACATGAACTGATATGGAGTGAAATGAGCAGAACCAGGAGAACATTAAATACAGTAACAGCAATATTGTGGAATGATCAAATGTGATAGACTTTGCTACTCTCAGCAATACAATGATCCAGGACTGTTCTGAAGGACTTAGGACAAATAGTGCTGTCCACCTCCAGAGAAAGAGCTGTTGGAGTAGGAATACAGATGAAAACATGATTTATCACTTTTATTTGGGTATATGCTTTGGGATTTTGGTTTTATAAGATGATTCACTTATAAAAATTAATAATATGGACATATATTTTGCATGGTAATATATATAACCCAGAAAAATAAAATAAAAAGAACAGGAAAAAAAAGAATCCAAAAAGGAAGAGAATAAGTGATGAAGTGGGCCAAATCCTTTTGTACATCTACTGGGTCATAAGCTCTTCTGACTCTAAAACTATGAGTGAGTCTCACAAGGCAAGAAGCAAGTCCCTCATCTCTCTCCCTCACACACATGCTCCCAGATTCCATGTGGTCACCTAGGACCAGAAATGGCAATTCTGAGCCTGATCTATGGGAAGTGTCTAGTTATACTTACATATGCACATGTTGTCTTTTCTATTAGAATGTAAGCTCTTGGGGGCAGCTGGATGGCTCAGTGGATTGAGAGCCAGGCCCAGAGATAGGAGGTCCTAGGTTCAAATCTGGCCTCAGACATTTCCCAGTTGTGTGACCTTGGGCAAGTCACTTGACCCCCATTGCCCACCCTTACCACTCTTCTGCCTTGGAACTAATACACAGTATTGATGCCAAGAGGGAAGGTAAGGGTTTAAAAAAAAAAAAAAGAAAGAATGTAAGCTCCTTGAAGGAAGAGTCTGTGGAATGGTTGTTTTTCAATCCACAGTGCTTAGGACAATGTCTGCCATATTGGGAGGTCCTTAATAAGTGCTTATTGATTGATGGAAGTCTAAACCGATAAGTAGTATTAAATCTCAAGTGGACTGTGGAAAAGAGGGACTGCATGAAATGTCAATGGGTTGCTCAAATGACATCTCAAAGTTTAAAACCTTATAAGGAGCAGCAGGCCCAGAGATGGGAAGTCCTGGGTTCGAATGTGACTTCAGACACTTTCTAGCTGTGTGACACTGAGCAAGTCATTTAACCCCAGTTGCTGGCCCTTACCACTTTTCTGTTTTGGAATGAATCTTTAGTATTAATTCCAAGACAGAAGGTAAGGGTTTATTTAAAAAAAAAACAAAACACTAAAAAACACACAAAAACCTTGTAGGAAAAACTGATGGGCTTCTTCTATCTTCTGTATTTTCTATGACGTGATATAAAAGCTATCGTATATCCTGAATATGCCATCCTGAGTGCCCAGTTACTCACTAGACACAAGACAATTGTAAAACTGGTTAGAAATTTTCCTGCAGCAATTCTAGGTAGGGGTCATTAATCAAAAATAAATGTTAGAGGAGGTCTGATGCTGGAAGCCTGTTAGTTTACGTTCAATAATGGGAGGAAGGGGACAGCTGGGTAGCTCAGTAGATTGAAAACCAGGCCTAGAGACGGGAAGTCCTGGGTTCAGATCTGGCCTCAGATACTTCCTAGCTGTGTGACCCTGGGCAAGTCACTTAAACCCCATTGCCCAGCCCTTACCACTCTCTGTCTTAGAACCAATGCACAGTATTGATTCTAAGGCAGAAGGTAAGGGTTTAAGAAAAAAATAATGGGGGGAAATAACGTACTTAAATGTCATTTAATAATTAACAAAAGGAAATTCACTTAGTCCTAACTTTGAGCAAAGCTAGACAACAAGGTCATTGTAGCTTTTAATTGCTGTAGCTGTGGCAGCCTCTCATTTCCATCCAGCGATATATTTGTTTAGCAGGGCAGGCTATAGAGATTCCTAGTACTCAGACATCCACCAGGTTGGAAGGGATCTGACCCTACTACTTCCCCCTACTACTCCCCTCCTTGGTGACCAGAAAACTACATGAGCATAGCCAGGGAGTCACTAGGAAGCTGCCTTAAAGGAGGCACAGGTTGCACTCAAACCCTGTTTTTGCAACAGTATCCTAACCCATGTTGAGGCAGGGACAACAGTGGGAACCTTGGAAGATATTGATCCTATCCTAGACCACCCCCATGGTGGCCCAAGTCCATCAGACAATAAACACGCATTTAGCACTTACTTACTGTGTGCCAGGCAGAGACAGCCAGGTGATACAGTGGATAAAGTGCCAGGCCTAGATTCAGGAGGACTCATCTTCCTGAGTTCAAATTTGGCCTCAGACATATAGCTGTGTGACCCTGGGTAAGTCACTTCACACTATTTGCCATAGTTTCCTCAACTGTAAAATGAACTGGAGAAGGAAATGGCAAATGACTTCAGATCTTTGCCAAGAAAGTACAACTGGGGTCATGAAAAACTAGGACACAACTGAAACCACTAAATAACAACAACTTGTGCCAGGCATTGTTCTAAGCACTGGTGATAAAAGGAAAGGTAAAAGATAGCCCTTGCCCTCTGGGAATTTACAGTTTAGTAGAGGAGACAACATATACATGACTATATATAAATAAACCATATACAGGATAAATAGGAAGTAAGTAATAAGTAATAGAGGGAACGGACTAGAATTAAGGGGGTCTATAAAAAAGTGGAATTTTAGCTATGAGTTGAAGGAATCCATTAGACAGAAAGCATCCCAAGCATGGGAGACAACTAATAAAAATGCCCCGAGTCAGGAGATAGGCTTCATTATAGATTCCTCCTTTCAAAGAGAACCAATGAAAATTGAAGGAATTCATCAATTGTGAAATGGCTGAACAAATTGTAATATATGATGGTGATAGAATACTATTGCGCTGAAGGAATGATGAACAGGATGATTTCAGAAAGAGCTGGAAAAGCCATACCATTGCTGGGTTTGTACCCCAAAGAGATCATAGGGAAAAAGACATGTACAAAAATATTTATAGCTGTACTCTTGTAGTGGCAAAAAACTGGAAAATGAGGGTATGCCCTTCAATTGGGGAATGGCTGAACAAATTGTAGTATATGCTGGTGATGGAATACTACTGTGCTCAAAGGAATAATAAACTGGAGGAATTCCATGTGAACTAGAAAGACCTCCAGGAAGTGATGCAGAGTGAAAGGAGCAGAGCCAGAAGAACATTGTAATGTACTTCTGCACTAGTAGCAATACAGTGATCCAGGACAATTTTGAGGGATTTATGGAAAAGAACGCTACCCACATTCAGAGGAAGAACTACATGAGTGGAAACAGAAGAAAAACAACTACTTGAACACATGGGTTGATGCAGACATGATTGGGATGTAGACTTTAAACAACCACCCTAGAGCAATTATCAATAATATGGAAATAGATCTTGATCTGAAGAAACCAGTGGAAATGTGAGTTGGTTAAGGGGGTGGGAGAGGAGGGATGGGGGAGGGGAGAGTAAGAACATGAATCATGTAACCATGGAAAAAATTTATCTAAAAAATAAAATTAAAAAAAGAGCTAGAAAGACCTACATGAACTGATGCAGAGTAAAATAAGCAGAACTAAGAGAACATTGTATACAGTAACAACAGTGTTGTGGAATGATCAACTGTGATAGACTTGGCTACTCTCAGCAGTACAAAGATCCAGAACAATTCTGAAGGACTTACGACAAAGAATATTATCTACCTCCAGAGAAAGAATTGTTGAAGTCAGAAAATAGATGAAACTATATGATTTTTCAATTGTTTATTGGGGTTTTGGTTTTTACAAGATTACTCACTTACAAAAATGAACAATATACAAAAAAAATAAAATCAGAGGACCAATGACATCACAAGATGATGTCTTGACTTACTCATGAGTTGAGTTTAAGTGAGGCAGTTGTATAAAGTCGCCAGTCTAACTCTCTTCCAGAGTCATTAAAGTCCAGTGACAAGATAAAAAACAGGACAACTGACAATGACTCAGGATGCAGTGGATGATTTTTTGGTGTCTTCATTGACTGACCAAATGCTAAGCACTCCACAGTGCTTTCTTTAGCAGACCATTGGAACAAATTGTTTTCATCTATCCCTTCCTTTGGGAGAAGTCTTCACATGCTGATTCAAAAAAACAATGAGCTTATTGGATCAAGGAGTATGTGGAGAGGGGTGATGAGCAAGAAGATAGAAAAGGTGGAAGCAGGTTATAAAAGGCTTTTGAACACTAACCTGAATATTTTATATTTGATCCTGGGGCAGATAGTGGGTTTATTGAATAGAAAGATGATATGATTATATTTGTACTTTTTCTTTTAAAAGTATGTTTTGATCTGCATTACTACTCCAACAGTTCTTTCTCCGAGGGTGGATAGTATTCTTTTTCATAAATCCTTCAGAATTGTCCAGGATCATTATATTGCTGAGAGATCATTCCACAATATTGCTGTTACAGTGTACAAAGTTCTCCTGGTTCTGCTTATTTACTCTGTATCAGCTCATGTAGGTCTTTCTGGCTCTTTCTGAAGCCATCTTGTTCATTGTTTCTTACAACATAGTAGTATTCCATCCATAATTTGTTCAGCCATTCCCCAATTAAGGGACATCCCTTTAGTTTCCAATTCTTTGCCACCATAGAAAGAGCAACTATAAATATTTATGTACAAATAGGTCATTTCCCCTTTTTAAAATCTCTTTGGAATACAGACCCATTAGTGGTATTACTGGACCAAAGGGTTTGCACAATTTTATAGCCTTTTGGGCATAGCTCCAAATTATCCTCCAGAATGGTTGGATTAGTTCACAACTTCACCAACAAAGCATTAGTGTCCCAATTTTGCCACACTCCTTCCAACATTTATCATTTTCCTTTACTGTCATATTAACCAATCTGATAAATATGAGGTATTCCCTCAGAGATATTTAATTTGCATTTCTCTAATCAAGAGTGATTTAGAACATTTTTTCATGTGATTATTGATAGCTTTGATTTCTTCTTCTGAAAACTGTTTATATCCTTTGACTATTTGTCAATTGGAGAATGACTTGTTATAAATTTGACTCAGTGCTGTATATTTTTGAGAAATGAAGCCTTTGTTAGAGAAATTTGCTATAAAATGTTTTTAATCAGTTTGTTGTTTCCCTTCTAATCTTGGTTATGTTGTTTTTATTTATACCAAAACTTTTAAATTTAATTTAATCAAAATTATTCATTTTACATCTCATAACATTTTCTGCCTCTTGTTTGGTCATAGAAGACCTGTATTTTGGTTAGATCACTTTGACAGCTCATTTTGGAGGATGAACTAGGTAGGTAGGATACTTGTGGTAGGCTGACCAACCAGTTGGCTATTTATTGATCAATCCAGGCCAGAGTTGAAAGGGTCTGCAGCTGGTTGGTGGTAGTGTCAAAGAAAAGAAGGGAGGGAATATGAGAGATGTTGTGAAGGTAAAATGGATAGTTCTTGGCAACAGATTGGATTGGGGTAGGGGATGACAGGGAGTCAAGAAAGACTCCAGGTTGTGAACCTGAAAGCCTGGGAGAAGGAGCATATTCTCTACAGCAACAGAGAAGAACATCTATCTAAAACCATCCACAAGGATTATTATAACACTGATAAGCTAGAAGTCTTCTTAATAAGATCAGGAGTGAAACAATGATGCCCACTGTCACCAATATTATTTAACACAATATTAAAAATGCTTGCAATAGCAATAAGAGAAGAAAAAGAAATCGAAGGAATCAGAATGGACAGAGGTAATAAAACGAACTCTTTGCAAATGAATTGATGACTTGTATATGTGGAAAATCCTACAGATTCAATTAAAAAGTTAGTTGAGGGGGCAGCTGGGTAGCTCAGTGGAGTGAGAGTCAAGCCTAGAGACAGGAGGTCCTAGGTTCAAACCCGGCCTCAGCCACTTCCCAGCTGTGTGACCCTGGGCAAGTCACTTAACCCCCATTGCCCACCCTTACCAATCTTCCACCTATGAGACAATACACTGAAGTACAAGGGTTTAAAAAAAAAAGTTAGTTGAAACTATCAATAATTTTAGTAAGGTAGTAGTATGTAAAATAAACCCATACAAATCATCAATGTTTTTATATATTAATAACAAAGTTGTACAAGAAGAGATAAAAGGGGGCAGCTGGGTAGCTCAGTGGAGTGAGAGTCAGGCCTAGAGACAGGAGGTCCTAGGTTCAAACCCGGCCTCAGCCACTTCCCAGCTGTGTGACCCTGGGCAAGTCACTTGACCCCCATTGCCCACCCTTACCAATCTTCCACCTATGAGACAATACACCGAAGTACAAGGGTTTAAAAAAAAAAAAAAGAAGAGATAAAAGGGATACTACATTTAAAATAACCACAGATAGAATAAAATTCCTGAAAATATACTTGTCAAAAGAAACCTAGGAACCACATGAACATAATTATAAAACACTTTTACACAAATAAAATCAGATCTAAATAATTGGAGAAATCTTAATTATTCCTGAATGGGCAGAGCCAATAAAATTAAAATGACAATCCCACCTAACCTAATCTACTTATAGAATACTATCCCAGTCAAATTACCAAAAAATTATCTTATTGAAATACAAAAAATAATAACAATATTCTTTTGGAAGAAGAAAAGATTAAGAATATCAAAGAACTAATCAAAAGAATTGATGAAAAATTATAAAGGAATACTGGATTTTAAGGATTTTAAATATATCATACCAGACATTAAAGTGTAAAGTAGTAATTATCTAAAATATATAGTACTGGCAAATAAATAGAAAGGTAGATCAGTGGAACAGAACAGATATGTAGCAAACACTAGTAAAAGATTATAATAATCTTGTATTTGATAAAAAGTATAGATCCAGGCTATTGGGAAAGGAAATCATTATATGGTAAAAATTACTGGGACAGCTAGAAAGTAGTTTGATAGACTAGACATTGACCAATCTCTTATACTATTCACTAAGATAAGATAAAAATGAATATATGAGTTAGACATAAAAGGAGATATCAGAAACAAATTAGAAAATCAGGAAACAGATTTATGGATGGGAGAGGAATTTATAAGTAAGCAAGAAATGAAAAGTACCATGAGATGTAAAATGGATAATTTTGAATATATTAAATTGTAAAGTTTTTATACAAATAAAACAAATGTTATCAAGATTAGAAGGGAAGAAGAAAATTGGGCAGTAATATTCCTATATAGTTTCTCAGATAGAATTTTGTCAAATTTATAAGAATAAAAACCAGCCCCTAATGCAAACAAAAATGCAAACAAAAACAATTCATCTCATATTCCTCAGATTGACTAAAATGACAAAAGAGCAAAATGACAAATGTTTGAGAGGATGTATAAATATGGCGACACTAATACACTGTTGGTGGAGTTCTGAATTGATCCAATCATTTTGGAGAGCAGTTTAGAATTATATCCAAAGAATTATAAAACTGTATAACCCTAGACCCAGTAAAATTGACGGGCCTGTTTCGCAATGAGATCAGGGGAAAAGGAAGAGAACCTTCTTCTAAAATATTTATAGCAGCTCTCTTTGTGGTGGCAAAGAACTTAAAATTGAGGGGATAGCCATCAACTGGGGAATGGCTAAACAAATTGTGGTATATGATTGTGATGGAATACTAACTGAAGAATGATGAGCAGGTGAATTTTTTAAAACTTGTAAAGAACAATATGAGATAATTAAGAGTGAAATGAATAGAACCAAAAGAACATTATATACAGCTAGATATTGAAATAAAGGAGTTGGACAGACTGGTGGCAGCCAGGGAATAACACAAATTGGGACACACCCACACCCCACAAGGTAAAGGGATGAATGTATACACTAGATAAAACCACACAGGGAATTTGGGGAATGGGTGGTTACAGAGAATTACACAAACTGGGGTAACTGACAGTTGGCAGTTTAACTGTCCACCAAACTAGCCAGGGATACCAGGGATGATAAGGTAACTTGACTGTGGGTTCTTGTTGGTTTAGAGGAGACAACAGGAAGTATATAAAATCAGATTTAATGTTGTTAAGGTGGGAAAGTGGGAGAGGAAATTGACCAACTGACAATGGAATGTCAAGTACAGGTTGGCTTCTCTGCTAAACTAAGTGCTGACAGACTATTAACCCTGACTGTGTAAATAGAATTAGCTCCAGCCCATTAATAGTCAAAATTCTATTCAACCTAGGTGTGCTAATGATGTCACCCTAACCTCCCTTAGTGGGGTGGGGAGACGAGTTACCCACACGTGACAATAAGTAACAAATCAAGAATAAGGGACTGCCCTTTGGGCAGTCCAAATCAATGTAGAAACTTCCATTTGTCCATTTGAATTAGAGGTGGACCACAGGAAGTGATGAAAGACACTATCTCTTTAAGTAAGTGAGTGAACTTCCTGTGGGGGCAGTTGCCGTCTCGAACTGGAAGAAGAAGCATCTCCTGAGACCACAGACAGATTACGCTTTATATTGTCACGTGGGTAAGTTAGGCTGACTTCCTTGGCCTAGCTGGGCCAATTCTAAACTCTGCCTATTTGGCTGTTGGGCCTTGTGGCTTACAGCTTCATTTATTAAGCTTTGTAACCTTCCTCTCTCTCTGTCCAGGCCTTTGGCCTGGACTAGCCTCTCCTTTTTCTCTTTATTCCTACTTATTACCTACCAGACTGTAAATAAACTCTTCAACCCGATGCTGACTTGGGTCTGATTTAATTAAGGAATCAACCTAAATTGTTGGTTCCTGGCGGCCACATATTTTTAATATATATATTTATAAATACCTAAATTTTCCTTCTTACAGACAGAGGCTGAAGAGGGCTGGGAGATTGGGATTCTCACAACTCAGGCTCAAGCTGATCCTAGATGTTGACAGGAACAAGGAACAAGATCCTTGATCAGCAAGTAAGTCCAGTGAGGCTCTAGGGAAAAAAGGCTGTCCATCCACCAGCTGCAGGTTTAAACCCTTTACTCAACATAGGATGTCTTGATAGATGGTCTTTTCTATCTTCTTTTAAAATCCCAAAATCCACAGGTATTTGAGGCTTAGTTAATTGGACCACAGATCCACCCTCCTTCTTCTAGTTCAGCCAAGATCACTCTCCTTTTTCAAACCTCTCTCTTCATTCCTTCTTGGAATGTTTATAAAGTCAGCCAAAGTTTGTTTTTAGCTGCCTGGTTTCTATCCTATGTAATGCAAAAGATGCAAGAGAGGTTTTGCTCTTGCAGGGGGCCAACTGAAAACTTCTGGCAGTTAAGCCTTAGAATTCTGAGAGGAAGTTCATTTGGTTCCTGAGGCTTGAACAGAGCAGAAGGATCAACCAGAGCTCTATTTTGGCTTTCAGTTTTCTTTGGCCTGTGCCTTGTCTTTGGACAATTTGTACCTAGCTAATTTCTCTGGACGTCTCCCTGACCTTCTCCATATTATTTTCCTGTTTTCCTGCCTGTTTTCCTAGGGTTCTGGGAGGCAGGGTGGCTTTTGGGTTTTATGAAAAGACTTTGTGGGTTTAGTTTTCCCCAATAGGCAAGCAGGACATCCTTGAATTCAAACTATCCCTTTAGTATATAAAAGCAGCCAAATCTTCCCAGGCTGAGAGAGCAGGTTCTCTCTCAGTCTAACCCATTCCTGAGACCCTCCCCATCTTGAGTTTCTCCCTAGTGGCTGTCAGAAACCCCAAACCCCTCTCTCCTTCCAGACCATCCCTGGAACATTAATAAAACCCTTGTTACCTAATCAAACCCTCTGGAGAATCTTTGTGTTGAAGAAATTAGGCAAGGGTGAAGGGGAAGGAATTATTCTCTTTTATTTTCTGAGGGAAACTGGAAGCATCCATCTTGGGAGGAAGTAGTTGCCCAATGCTTCCTCCTGAATCCCTTCAGTTGCACTGACAGGGAGGAACCTTGTAGTACCTCCTTTGAGGACCCGAGAAACTGACAAGAAAGCTCTCAAGTCAGGTTCAAACCACTTCTGTCTGGCCCTATTCCTTGTGTTTGTAGAAGTACCTTTCCTGCCTGGAAGGGTTCAGCCTATTACCTCAATATCCTCTGTCTCTAGCCTGGGTGTCTAGTCTGTGTCAGCTACCTCTCCTGAATACTTCACCTGTACCCTTATCATCCAAATATTGCCTTGTCCATTCCTCCCTAAACCCAGCCATCCCTTTCATTCCTCTCCTATTACCTCAATCACCTTTTACCCCTCCATCAATCAGCAAGGGAAGGAGATCACCCCCTAACTTTTGTGTACCCCCCTTTTATCCATAACACCTAACTTAAATATATCTTTACCCTATAAATTACCTATAACAACCTCTAGAGAGTGAACTGTAAAATGGAAATATGAAAGATACAAATCTATATATACATATCTGTTTGTTGGATGATTACTTCTATGGTGTGGGAAGGGGAGAGAAGGGCTGAGATACCAGGAAATGAATTCTATTAATAAGAGAAGAAAATAAAATAAAACAGGGAAGGTAGGAATAGGAAAGAGGACTTTCTACCATTTAAATACTTTCAGGGTTTTTAACTTGATAATTCTCTTGATACAGGAAATTGTAAAAGGAAAAAGGGAAAAAAAAATCTATAATCCCCCCAGTAAAGGATTTTCATCATAAAGAAAAAAGAAGAAAAGAACAGCCAGATTTATTGGAGTATAGAAGAAAAACAAAAGCCAGAAATCCTGGACTTTTCCTCCCCAAATCAAATCTCAATGATCTGCTCAATATGGTAATAGTGATGTCAAATCTTCAGCATTCACAATGGGTCTCCTAATGCAACATGGTGGTGAAGAGGAACAGCAGGAATATGGGGCACACAGTGAAGATGATGACACTTCAATAAAGTCAACAATTCCAAGCTCTGATGGAACTCAAAAAGAAGTTCAAGAACCAAGTAAGACAGATAGAAGAAAAATGAGAAAATGAGGAAAAGAAATGAAAATAATGCAAAAAGAAAATAACAGTTTAAAAGGCAAAATTAGTCAAATGGAATGAGAGACACAGAAATCCAGTAATAAGTAGATTAAAAACCAGAAATGACCTGTTAGAAAAACAGACAAAGAAGTCCAATGATGAAAAGAGTGTTCATGAAAAGTAGAATAGACCAAATGGAAAAGGAGAATCAAAAGATCATGAATGAAAATCAGTCTTTAAAGACTAGAATTGAGGAAGTAGAAGCTAATGATTTCATGAGACATCAAGAAATAATAAAACAAAATCAAAAGAATGAAGAAATAGAAGAAAACATAAAATTTCTCATTGAAAAAACAACTGACCTGGAAAATAGATCCAGGACAGACAATTTGAAAATTATTGGATTATCTTAAAGTCATGACCAAAAAAAAAAAAAAAAGCCTAGACATCATATAATAAATCATCCAAGAAAACTGCCCTTATATTCTTGAACAAAAGGGCAAAATAGATATTGAAAGAATCCACAGATCATCTGCAATAAATCCCCAAATGACAATTCTCAGGAATGTTATAGCCAAATTCAAGAGCTTCGTGGTCAAGGAGAAATACTGCAAGAGGCTAGAAAGAAACAATTCAGATATCATGGAACCCCAATCAAGGGTACACAGGATCTGGAAGCTTCCTTACTGAAGGACTGCAAGACTTGGAATATGATATTCCAGAAGCCAAGAGAACTGGATCTACAACCAAGAATCACCTATCTATTGTTGTGTGGAGATGGAAAGCATGGAATCCCTGCAAAGATACAGGGATAGCCTCACCCAAAAACTGACTATCTTCTTTCTGGGGAAAGTATGGGAATTTAATAAAAGAGAAAATTTCCAAGCATTTCTGAAGAAAAGACCAGTTTTAAATAGAAAATTTTGATGTCCAAATAAAAATTTCAAGAAAACCATAAAAAGATAAATAAGAAAGGGTAAAAATTTAAGGGCTTTGATAAGGAGAAATTGATTATATTCCTATATGAAAAAAAGATATCCATAAGTCTAAAAATTGTTATAATTATCATAGTAGATAGAAGAAATATACATGGGTAGAGGGTGGGGTATTAAGCTGTTTAAGATGATATGTAAAAAAAATTAGGGGAAGAAAATAAGATTGTACTAAGAGAAAGACAAAGGAAGAGATAAAATGGGGTAAATTATGCCACATAAAAATAGGCGTGTAGGATGGGGGAGAATGTTATTACAAGAAGGGGAGAGTGAGGGTAGTGACAGGTAATACTTAACCCTTACTCTCAGTGGAATCAGTTCAGAGAGGGAAGAACAGCCAGATTTATTGGGGTGTAGAATCCTATCTTACCCTATAGAGAAGTAGAAGGGGAATAAGAAAGGGGGTATAGGGAAGGAAGTAATATAAGGGAGGAAAAATTGGGGATGTGATTAAAAGATCCTAAAGAGAAGTAGGAGGGAAACAAGAAGAGAGGTGGTGGGAAGGAAGTAATATAAGGGAGGAAAAATTGAGAGTGTGATTAAAAGACCCTAAAGAGAAGTAGGAGGGGAACAAGAAGGGAGGTGGTGGGAAGGGTAGTAAAATAAGTGAGGGAGAAAAAGGGGCTGATTAAAAGCAAAATCCTGGCATAAAGGGAAAGAATGAAAGGAGAAAGGACAGGATTAAAAGAGGAAATCAAAATGATAGGGAATATTCAGATGAAAATCATAACTGAATGTGAATAGGATAAACATCCATAAAATGGAAGTGGACAGCCAAGTGGATTAAAATCCAAAATCTCACCATATATCATTTACAAGAAACACACATAAGGCAAGTAGACAAACACTAGGTAAAGGTAAGAGGCTGGAGCAGAATTTATTGGGCATCAACTAAGAAAAAGAAGACAGGAATAGCAATCATGATCTCTGACAAAGCTAAAGCAAAAACATATCTGATTAAAAGAAATAAAGAAAATAATTACATCCTGATAAAAGACAGTATAGACAATGAAGAAATAGCAATACTCAACATGTAAGCACCAAATGATATAGCATTCAGATTTTTAAAGGAGAAACTATTGAAGCTTAAGGAGAAAATAGATAGTAAAACCATACTAGTGGGGGACCTCAACCTTTCCCATCAAATCTAGATAAATCAAACCAAAAAATAAATAAGAAGGAAGTAAGAGAAGTAAATGAAATTTTAGAAAAATTAGAGTTAATAGACATCTGGAGAAGAATGAATAGGGATAAAAAGGAATATACTTTCTTTTCAGCAGTACATGGTACAAAGATTGACCATGTACTAGAGCAGTGATGGGCAAACTTTTTAAAGAGGGGGCCAAAGGAAAGGAAATGCTCATCTGTCAGTCTGTTTCTAAAGCAACTCTTTCGAAGTTTCATTGTATTCATTGGATTAGGAATAATGTTGCTGCCAGATAGAACATTATGCAGGCTGTAGTTTGCCCATCACTGTACTAGGGTATAAAAACATTGCAAACAAATGCAGAAAAAGTAAATGCAACTTTTTCTGATCATAATATGATAAAAGTTATAATTAGTAAGGATTCATGGAGAGGCAAATTAAAAATTAATTGGAAATTAAATAATCAAATTCTCTAAAACTGGTGAGTTAAAGAACAAATCATAGAAATAATTTCTGATTTAATTGAAGAGAATGGCAATGAGGAGATAGCATATCAAAAATTCATGGGATATAGCCAAAGCAGTATTCAGGGAAAAATTTATATCCTTTGAAATCCCAGATGATATCCTGGAGTCTCTCTGGGCCACATCTTCTACTGACATTGGCCTACTTAAATCAGCTATTCCTGTTCAGATTGGAGTAAGAGGAGGGCCAGCACCCTCCATTCCTCAGTACCCCTTATCAAAAGAAGCTATTGAGGGAATCACCCCAGTAATAAATTCATTAATTGAGCAAGAAATAACAACCCCATGCAAATCAGAATATAATACACCTATTTTACCTGTTAAGAAGCCAAAATTAGGCCCAGATGGAAAACCTCAATATCAATTTGTTCAAGATTTAAGGGCTATAAACAATCATGTCATAAAGAGACATCATGTGGTTTCAAACCCAAACACAATTATTTCCTTTATTCCCAGTACAGCCACTTATTTTACAGTTGTGGACCTGTGTTCAGCCTTTTTCTCAATTCCTATTCGTGGGGATTCCAGACACATATTTGCCTTTACCTGGAATAATTCGCAGTGGACTTGGGGGCGTCTTTCACAAGGGTACTCCGAAAGTCCCAACATCTTTGCACAGATTTTGAGCCAAGATACAGATAACATAACATTTAAAAATAGTAAGTTAATTAAATATGTGGACGATTTGCTCTTGGCTTCACCAGATGCTGAAACATGTCAAGAAGATAGTAAACATCTTCTTTTAGAATTACATAAAAGAGGACATAAGATTTCAAAGGGAAAAGTTCAATGGTGTCTCCTCAGAGTGGAATATTTGGGGTTCATCTTGACAGCTGGTGCCTGCTATATTTCTCCTAAGCACATTGAAAATATTCAAAAATTGAGTGATCCTACCACTAAAAAACACTTAAGAGCAATCTTAGGAGCAACAGGTTTTTGTAGACAGTGGATCCCTTGCTATGGGGAAATTACTAAACCCCTTATAGCACTAACAAAAGATTCAGTCCCTGAACTACTTAAATTAGAGCCAGATCACCGGTTAGCTCTATTGAATTTAAAACAAGCTATCCTGTCTGCCCCTACTCTAGGCATCCCAGATTATAACAAACCATTTACTTTATATGTACATGAGCGTAGAGGGGTAGCTTCAGGAGTTTTAACTCAAACTTTGGGACCTTACCAGCGTCCAATTGCTTATTATTCGGCCCAGCTGGACCCAATAGCTGCAGGTGCACCACCATGTCTTAGAGGCATAGCTGCCACAGCTCTGTTAGTGACAAAAACTGTTGATCTAGTATTGGGATGCTCATTAACAATTATGTGCCCACATGAAGTGGAAGTATTACTGCTAAGACATAGAACACAGGCATTTTCTGATCAGAGAATTACAAGATATGAAATAACCTTACTAAATAATGAAAATATTACTTTAAAACATTGTACAACTCTTAATCCTGCCACCTTGCTTCCTGATTTACCAGTTTCAGAAGAAACTTTACATAATTGTGAAACACTAGTCCATGGCTGAAAAGCCTCAAGACAATCTCCTGGACACTCCTTTAGAAAATCCTGATCTAGTTTTATTTACTGATGGTTCTTCTTTTATGAGGGATGGCATACGCTACACTGGAGCTGCTGTAGTCACAGAGTTTGACACTGTATGGTCAGCTTCACTGCCCTCAAATCTAAGTGCTCAAGCCGCAGAACTCATAGCCCTAAAACATGCATGTATAATTGCCAAAGATAGAAGGGCAACAATTTATATGGATTCTAGATATGAATTTGGAATTTGTCATGCAGTGGGTATGTTGTGGCTACAGAGAGGATTTTAACCTCAGCTGGAAAATCTATAGCTAATGCAAAAATTATTAATGAAGTTCTTGCTGCTTTCTAACTACCCAAAGCCCTAGCTGTAGTTCATTGCTCTGCCCATACAGGTGGCACTGACCTTGTCTCTAGGGGAAATGACCAGGCAGATACTGCTGCAAAGCTAGCAGCTATAGAAGGGCCTGAATTAATTTTAACATTAACAGCCACTGATGACTCAAATTTATCACTTTCCTATGATGAGAAGGAAGTAACAAAATGGAAGCAGAAATTTAAAGCTAAACAGATGAATGGAGTATTGGTGTCCTCTGAAGGAAAACCTCTGCTCCCTAGAAACTTATCACCAAATTTGCCAATCTATTCATAAAAATGGTTATTTTGGTACCCAGGGCATCATGGACTCTGTTAAAAGGGTATGGATAGCTCCTGGCATAACCACTATAGCCTTTAAAGTGTGTACAGCTTGCCCTACCTGCCAAGCATGTAACCAACACGTCTTTTGGGGCAAGGCTTTTGGTGGGCATCCTTTGGCTTACATACCTTTTGAGCACCTGCAAATTGATTTCATAACAATGCCAAAGGCTGGACAATATAAATTCTGTCTAGTCATAGTGGATCAACTGACCAGGTGGCCAGAAGCATTTCCTACTGCCCAAGCCACAGTGGCTTTTGTCGCCAAGGTGCTTTTAAAAGAAATCATTCCTCGTTTTGACCTGCCTGCACATATTGGCTCAGACAGAGGGAGTCACTTTACTGATTCAGTTTTATCTGAAATATATTCCTGTTTGGGGATAACTCTAAAATTCCATGTACCATATCACCCCCAGAGCTCAGGCCAAGTTGAACGGATGAACAGAGAACTTAAAACTGTGATTGGCAAATTATGCATTGAGACACATCTAAAATGGCCTGAAATTCTCTCTCTAGCTCTATTTTATCTTGGAAGTAGGCCCAGGGGAGATCTACACATCTCACCATATGAGATACTTTTTGGACATCCCCCTATACAAGCTAAGCCTTTTTCTCCTATATATATATCACTATTAGGAGGAGATACTTCTATTGCTTCCTATATACAGGAATTGCAACACAAACTGTGTGAACTCCGTGAATCTGGAACTGCAGTACAAGCAGGACCAATAGACTTTTCACTTCACGACCTGAACCCAGGAGACAAGGTGTATATAAAGAACTTCCAGTGCACTGGGGCAACTCAGCCTTCAAGGGAAGGCCCATTCAAAATTTTATTAACTACTCTGACAGCTATAAAAATTGGAGAAAAGGACTCTTGGATTCATTGCTCACATGTAAAGAGGGCATCTTCTATTGAAATTGATTGACTGTTTCCTGTTACCTGCATTGGAGATAACAGTTCGTAGACTAATGGATGCTATTTTTGGAATCACATTGTATTTTTTTTTTTGTAGTTGTTGTTTTTGATTCTTTCCCTGAATTTATTTTTAATTTTCTTATTGCTTTTCCTATTATCTTTTAATAGAATAATTGATTTTCCCCTTTTTCTCATTTCTTGTACTTAAGTACATATAATCACTTAATCTTTTTATTTTTTGCAATGCTATAATTTATATGTATATATATGTATATACATATATATACATATATATATATATTTGCTGTAATATTACTGCTCACTCACAAGGCTTTAGACTTTGGGACCCTGCCATGTATTGTTAAATGCTATGGGATTATGATTAATGCTTCTGTCTGATTCCAGGAGAAGGGAACACAAGAGCCGTTAATACTGCTAAGAAAGCACAAGGTCATGGAGACCAACCGACCAATCCCAATGGGATTGATGAGAACATCTGCACAGTACCAAGGAGCACAAGGTCAAAAAGATCATACAAATACAGGTGGGATTGAGGTACTCCCACGCCAATACTAAGGACTTGAATTCAGTGTAAGAATCGAAGTTGCGACACTTAACATATGTTAAGATGTAGGACTCTTCAAACTACACTGCCAGTCAGGTACCGCAGGTACCTAAGATAAGTTGATACTGAGACTTTCTCCATACTTTTACTCATTCAGCATTCCCTGACTCATCTATCACATTGTCCTCCTCCCTAATAGCCATGACAGGGGAATGCTAGGAAATCTTTGTCTGCTTAGGTGTCCTCTGCAGAAAGCCTAAGCCCTTCTCTTCTCAAATAAAATTGATAAAGAAGGGTATATAGTAAAATATTAAGGGTTTATTGTAATCCATATCGATAATTAAGAAAACCACATGCCTGCTAAGATCTAATTCAAATGCCCACCATGCTCACCCTCTGGCTGCTTCCTAGGAAAGAGAGCGTGTTCCAATCATGTTCCAAGTCTTATACTTCTCTCTATATCTGTCGGGAGATATCAAATCCATGCTGTCTGACATGGTCACAGGTGGAATACGAAGACTGCAATCATACATCCTGCCCACTTGTATTACATAAGAGGAATTATGGGAAATATAGTTTTGAAAATATCCTAAATGTACATAGGAAGTTTAGACCAGGGACCTCAAAATCAGTTCAGAGAACCCCAAATTTCCAATATCACACATTCAGGGGTTCCAAGTAAGCTCTGGAATTTCCTTTAATACAAGTAAATAAACATTCACCATAGTTATATTGTGGCAGTTTCACTTCCCCTAGGCCAGTGATGGTGAACCTATGGCATGGGTGCCAAAGATGGAACTCAGAACACTCTCTTTGGGCATGTGGCCAACACCCCACCCCAGTTTGTTACTTGAAAGGCAGAGGGGACTCGGGCAGAGCTGCTACCCTTCCCCTCTCCAACCTATCTGAAGACATTTTTCACATCTCCCTCCCCTCTGCCCAGAAGCCCAATAGGACTGCTTTCTCCCTCCCCTGTGTGGGGTAAAGGGAGGGCAGGATGTGTCCAGGACTCAGTGAGGGAGGGGGGCACATGGTCTAAGGAGTGGGGTTGGAGCAGGGCCTGGCATGCCATCTCTAAAAGGTTCACCATCACTACCCTAGGCAATTATAAAGCAATGGATTTTCCAAAAATATCAAGCCTGGGAAGGAGTTGTCCAAACCACTCCCTGAGAAAAAAGAAGCCTGCTCATTGAGGGGCACCTGAGCTATTTCTCTTATACACATGGCACTTTGAGACCAAGGCATCTCTACACTGGGGAAGGAATAAGAAAGGACCAGAGTGGACCAGCTGGAACTATGTCCCAAAAAATCCACTCTTATCAAGCCAGTCTTCCTGAAGACTAGATTCCGGAAACCTCTATCTTTGAGGACACTTCCCTTCTTAGGATGTCATTAATTTATCACAGACATGGATTCTGAAAGGTTGGTTGTCAGTCAGGCTCGTGATGATGCAAACATTTTTTTTTTAAACACTTAACTTCTGTGCATTGGCTCATAGGTGGAAGAGTGGAAAGGGTAGGCAATGGGGGTCAAGGGACTTGCCCAGGGTCACACAGCTGGGAAGTGTCTAAGGCCAGATTTGAACCTAGGACCTCCCATCTCTAGGCCTGACTCTCAATCCACTGAGCTACCCAGCTGCCCTGATGCAAACTTTGATTAGAAAAAGTACACCATTTTCCCTAAGATGAGGAGTGCCATTTTGCCATCTGGGGACATGATGAAGGCTACTTGGGACATGCTCTGACTGGAACAAGAAGTTCAGTTGGGCACATATAGTTGCCTTAGCCTTAATTAAGGGGATCATATGGTTCTATGCCCAATACAACATGGCATTACCACTCCAATGTCCATATTGGCAATGGATCACTCCTTTCATATAATGACTCTAACCTCTGTTTAGCATATCAATGAACCAATCAATATTTATTATCACCTACAAAAGGGTTGGGAGTGTCTGTCTCTGTCATTGAGGAGCTTATAAAGCTGAAAATTTCAGCCAGAGTGGGAATAGTGGCAGAATGTCTCCTTCTGCCATTAGATGGAGTACCAAAACTGATCTTATAGGATATTTTTATCCCAATAATGAGCTTCTTGGGGCAGGGTTGAGAAATCAGTGAAAAAAATCTCAAAACAGTAAAAGAATGTCCCCCTCCCACAATGAGAGAAGTCCCAAAGTAGTATTCCCAGAGAGCCTAACAGCAAGTTCTTTGGTTGTGAGAGGATTTATATTTTGGAACATGTGGCTCCTTTTACTTTTTCTTTAGTTTCTTTTTGATATTGGCCTACTCGTAATATATCTAGGTCACAGAGTATACACAGTTTAGTAATTTGGAAGGCATAAGTATAAATTGCTTTCTGGAATTGCTAGAATTCCAGAATTGAAGGGTTTTATCAACAATACATTAATATACATTTCCATGAGTCCTTTTACCATTTGTCATTTTCCTATTTTGTAATTTTTTCCAATATAGAGGGAGAGAGAGAGATGGAAATCTAGAGTTAATTTAATTTGTATTTCTCTAATTCTTAGTGATTCAGAGCATTTTTTCATATAATTGTTGATGGTTTGGATTTTTTCCTTTGAAAACCACCTGTTTGGGGCAGCCGGGTAGCTCAGTGGATTGAAAACCACCTGTTTGGGGCAGCCGGGTAGCTCAGGGAGGTCCTAGGTTCAAATCCGGCCTCGGACACTTCCCAGCTGTGTGACCCTGGGCAAGTCACTTGACCCCCATTGCCTACCCTTACCACTCTTCCACCTATAAGTCAATACACAGAAGTTAAGGGTTTAAAATACAAAAAAAAAAAAAAATTAAAAAAAAACAAAACCACCTGTTTAGGGGTAGCTAGGTGGACAGAGAGCCAGTCTTGGAGATGGTGGGGGGAAGTTTCTGGATTCAAATCTGGGCTCAGACACTTCCTAGCTGTATGATCCTGAACAAGCCACTTAACTCCAAATGCCTAGTCCTAGTCCTTACCTCTCTTCTGCTTAAGAACTAATACTTAGGGGCAGCTGAGTAGCTCAGTGGATTGAGAACCAGGCCTAGAGACAGGAGGTCCTGGGTTCAAATCTGGCCTCAGACACTTCCCAGCTGTGTGACCCTGGGCAAGTCACTTGACCCCCATTTCCTACCCTTACCACTCTTTTGCCTTGGAGCCAATATACGGTATTGACTCCAAGATGGAAGGTAAAGGTTTTATTAAAAAAAATTTTAAAAAAGAACTAATACTTAGTATTAAGTCTAAGAAGATAGTTTTAAAAAAACCAAACCACCTGTTGACATCTTTTGACCATTTATTAATTGAGGAATAGTTCATTCTTATGAATTTGAATCAGTTTCTTAAACATTTTGGATATAAGACCCTTAGAAGAGAAACTTGCTGCAATGATTTTTTTTCCTTACACTGTTTCCTTTCTAATTTAAGTTGTACTAGATTTGTTTGTGCAAAAATTTTCTAATTTTATATAATCAAAGTTATTTACTTAATCAACTATACCTTTTTTATTTCTTAACTCTTTCCCTATCCATAGAAATGAAAGCTATTTTCCCCTACCTCTCTCATTTGTTTATTATGTCACCCTTTATATCTGTCATGTATCCATTTGAAAATTTTCCTGGAGTATAATGTGAGATATTGGTCTATATCTAGTTTCTACAAGATTGCTTTCTAATTTTCTTAGCAGTTTTTGTTGAATAAGTGAATTCTGAGGTGAATAATGAATAGCTGATTTTTATCAAATACGAAGAAAAAAATGTTAACACTGTATACTATGTTTTAGGCACAAACCTGACAAAAACAATTTTATTTAAATTTAGCATTAATCTAATATCCAAGCCTTTTCTAGTTTAAGGGAGAGATATGTCCAAATAAATATAGTGCCTATAGCCTCAGATATTTTCCTCCACCCTAAAACCAAAGATTTGAGGTAACACAAGAATCTTGAACAAGGAAAATATAACAATATGTTATAATACAGATTTAGGTTAATATTCCAGAACAATAGCCTTCATTTACTTCCTTCCTTAAACACTTTCTTCACAGATTAAAAAAGTTTCTTCCCTTAGAGAAGAGCCCAAGATTGGAAGATACCTACAATCAATGGATATGTCTTAGTTAAAGATCCAGCAAAGGAGACAGAGAAGGAGTGGTCAAAAATCTTAGAGAGAAGAGAATATCAGGGAGAAGAGTGTGACCCATGGTGCCAAAAGCTTCAGAGAAGTCAAGAAGCATGAGGATTAAGGAAAGGCCACTGGATTTGACAATTAAAAAAAATTAACAACTTTGGAGACAGTATCAATTGAAATGAGATCAGGTTGAAGAAGAATTGAGAGAAGATAGAGTTAGAAGAAAGGAAGTAGTAGCATGGAGAGCTTTTGTAAGGAGGTTAGCCACAAAAGAGAGGAGAGATACAGGGTATGATAGCTAGAGAGAGTGGGGATAATAGAAAAAGCAATCTGCTGGAGAAAATAGGCCTTAAGGGACTTTTAGCAAGTGTGGCCTGAATGAAAGCAAAAGAATAAGAAGGTACAGTCAGACAAGCAGGAGGAGGAGAGAGCAATATCACAAAAATCTAGAGAAAAGAAAATATAAAGGAGAAGAGAGTCATCAATAATGTCAAAAGCACAGAGAGATCATGAAGTTTGAGTACTGCTTTAATATGCAATTCTCTAATTATTAGGGATTTGGAATATTTTTATATGGTTGTTGATGGTTTAAATTTCTTCTTTTGAAAGTGGCCTGTTCATAATTTTTGACCATTTATTTATTGGAGACTAACTTTTAGTCTTATTAATTTGAATCAATACCTTACATATCTTGGATAGTGGCTATTTATCAGGAAAACTTGCTACAAAGATTCTTATTCCCAATTATTCTTTTCCTGCTCATTTTAATTGCATTGGATTAGTTTGTGCTAAAACATTTAAATTTTTTTTTGCACAAATTTAAATTTTTATTTTTTAGAAAAATTTTCCATGGTTACATGATTCATGTTCTTACTTTCCGTTCACCCCCCCAACCCTCCCCCAAAAGCAGACACACATTTCCACTGGTAAAACATTTAAATTTATATAACAAACATTTAAAATTTAAGAAATTTAAATTTAAACAAATTTTTTAAATACTCTCTATCTTTTGGTCACGGACTCATCCCCAACCATTGATTTACTAGATAATTTCTTCCTTGCAACTCTAATTTGCTTATGATATCACCTTTTTTTTTTTTTTTTTTAACTTACTATGTATTGGTTCTAAAGGCAGAAGAGCATTAAACATTAGGTAATGGGGGTTAAGTGATTTGCCCAGGGTCATATAGGAAGTATCTGAGGCTAGATTTGAATCCAGGCCCTCTCAACTCCAAACCTAGTGCTCTATCTAGCTACCCCTATATAAATGGTTTTCTGGGGAAAAAAATTTTTTTAACCCTTGCCTTTCATCTTAGAATCTGTACTGTTTATTGGTTCTAAGAGAGAAGAGCAGTAAAGGCTAGACAACTGGGGTTGTGATACCTAGTGTCACATAGCTAGGAAGTGTCAGAGGCTAAATTTGAATCCTGGACTTCTCATCTCTAGGCACTGAGCCTCCTATCTGCCCCAATATCACCTTTCATATTTAAGTAATGTATGCATTTGGAGTTTCTATTGGCATGCAGTGTGAGAAGCATTGTTCCTTGTGAATATTATATTGTTGGATTCTGTTTTCAAATCCATTTTACTCTGCTTTTTCATTTTATGGATGAGTTCTTACTATTTACATTCACAGTTATGATTGTTAATTATATATTTACTTCCATCCTGACCTCTTGTACTTTTTATTCTCTTTGTTTCCACCATAATTTTTATAAATAAAAAGAATGTGGAAAAATATAGTTTGCCTGCTGTGATCTACAAATTAAGTGGCTTGCTTTCACTCTGTTCTTTCTTCTTTTCTCTATGTTTTTCTTCTGATTCCAAGGTTTTATTTTCTTCTTCCCCTTTCTATGCATCCTACTTACCCACACCTTTTTTTTCTTTAAAAACCCTTCCCTTCCCTCTTGGAATCAATACTGTATATTGCTTCCAAGGCAGAAGAGCAATAAGGGCTAGGCAATGGGGGTTAAGTGACTTGCCTAGGGTCACACGGCTAGGAAATATCTGAAATTGGATCTGAGCCCAGGACCTCCTCTCTCTCTAGGCCTGACTTTCAATTCACTAAGCCACCTGGCTATAACCCCTCCCCCCCTTCCTTTTAAAATCTTATTTTCCCCTTCCCTTGTCTCTGTCCCTTCCTATTTACTTTTTTGACTTGAATGTATTTCTATTATATGATCTTTATTCATATATTTATTTTGTATTTATTCTTCCTTTTTCCAGTTCAGATGAAAATGGGGTTCCTCTCACTCATTTATCCATATATAAATTTTCTTAAACTATTTCCCTCTATTATTTGTTATTGATTTTCTTCTCCTTTATCTACCTTTCTACTCCAATATAGTCCTGTCTGCTTTTAAATTTTATGTTCTCCTTAGACAATCAAAACAGAACTAAACCATCACTTACCTTCTTTCTGCCTCAATTTCCTCATCTGTAAAATGGGGATAATAATAGTACCTATCTCCTGGAGTTGTTGTGAGTACATAATGAAATAATATTTGTAAAGAATTTTGCCAGTCTTAAAGTGCTCTATAAATGCTAGCTATGATGCTAGTATTATATAATACTATAATCTGTCAGCTGTACCTTTCTCTATGACCCTTAAAGACATTAAGGTTCTGAGAAGACATTTGTTTCTTAGCATATAATCAGCTTCATTTACCACCAGTTGTTCTGCTTGGTTTTGATTCCACCAACATTATGCCTTCACCTCAGGCACACTCTGGCAATCTACTTTCCGTTTATCCCAGCTTATCTTCTTTAGGGTTTTTACAGGATTCCACCTTCTTCCTCTGCATCTTCTGGGCTGGGCAGAGGAGTCCATGGGTAATTCTTTTTACTCTTTTTTAAACTAGGTTCGCTTTCAGGCTTCAGGTGTGCAGCTGGAGCATCTCTGATCTCTGATTCCAGCCTATTTAAATGTGTCGCGCTGGCTTTTCCAGAAGGGGCCCCTTTCCCAGTGCTTACACGTATGTGACTGGATACTTTGTTATATTGTCAGTCCTGGGATAGCTGAAGCAGCCACTGTAGTTTCTTTTTGGATTTCTTTATTGTTGTTTGGTTTGCCATTCATTTAAGACCTTAACTGACATCCATAAGAGAAAGCTGGGCTCTTCAGTGACCTTTCATGCCTTAATTGGAAGTCTTCCTTCAGTGACTTTTGTGAGGGTTTAAAATTTTTTCTTTTTCTCCATGTTCCCTATATATGTAGCCAGGCACCAAACCTTACCACTTCTTCCTTTACTGTATCAATTTGCAATTTGAGCCTTATTATTTCCACTGCCATCGCCCCAGCTAGGCTCTTCATCATCCAACACCTAGATTATTGAATTAGCCTTCTGGCTGGTCTCCTTGTCTTCAGTCTCTCTCAGCTGCTCTATATTGCTGCCAGATCAATCATTCAACAGGTATTAATAAAGCATGTCATTGTATCATAGATTTAGAATTGCAAGAAACCTTAGAGGTCACCTAAACCTACTCCCTCATTTTACAGATTAGGAAACCAAGGCTGGGAGAAGTTGTGACTTACTCAAGGTTACCAAGATAGTAAATTTGAACCCAGAGCCCAGTCTGACTATAAATCCTTTTCTTTCCATTGTACAATGCTTGTGTTCAGAAATGTACTCAAGTTCTTGCGGAATAAGGGAATATAACTATATAAAATAGTTCCTACTTTAAATAAGTTTCTAATCTTTATGTAATAATATATTATAATAGTATAATAATACATTATAGGGGGCAGCTGGGTAGCTCAGTGGATTGAGAGCCAGGCCTAGAGACGGGAGGTCCTAGGTTCAAATCCGGCCTCAGACACTTCCCAGCTGTGTGACCCTGGGCAAGTCACTTGACCCCCATTGCCTACCCTTACCACTCTTCCACCAAAAGTCAATACACAGAAGTTAAGGGTTTAAAAATTAAAAAAAAATAATAATACATTATAATAATAGCTGAAATTGCTTGAGAATAATACAGGATTTTATATAGTAGATGAAAAATTGTCTAAAATAAACTGTATTTGTCAGATTAGGAATAATGTCTTGCAGTGGGATAGAACATTTCAGGGGGCCAGATCTGGCCTGCAGGCCCCCTGAAATGTTCTATCCCGCCATGGGACATTATGATTCCTAATCTGACGAATACAATGAGTAGGATACAATACAATGAAACTTTGAAAGAGTTGCCTTAGATACAGACTGACAGATGATATACATCTGAATTTTTATTTTGGTAGTACACTGCCTTTTGTTGGGCAACTAGGTAGTACAGTGCTTAGAACATCAGGCCTGAAGTGAGGAAGACATCTTTCTGGATTCAGATCTGACCTAAGGCACTTACTAGTTGTGTGCAAGTCATTTAACCCTGTTTGCCTCATTTCTCATCTGTAAAATGAAAGGGAGAAGGAAACAACATAGAACCCCAGCATCTTTGCCCAAAAAAAAAACCAAATAGGATCACTACTCAAACAGAAAACCAACAACAACAACTGCCACAACCCTATTGTTAGGTAGTCTTTACAAGTATAGAATCATAAAATGTTAAAATCAAAAAGGAATTTTAAAGATCACCTCCATTAAGCTTTTTCATATTACAGATGAAGAGAAAATGGGGATCAAAGGAGAAGATGACCACAGGGCAAAGCAATGTAAGAGTAATATCTAGGAACAGGGGTCTCTTGAGCCCTAGGCTACTTCTTGCCCTTGCCTTGAAATTGAACTTGAGTCCTCTTGAGGGGAGATTTTGGTTTTTAGTTACTAAACTTTTTGCCTTTTACTGATGTCTAAATTTTTCACAATCACTCAAGGCAAGAAGCCTCTTGGATACCCATGAACTCTAAGCTTGTTTTGGTAAAACTGGGTTCAGAGATCCCAGTACCCTTAATTCTGATTATTTCTCTGATTTCTGGCTGCCATCACTGAGATTATGTCTTCTTTCTCTTTTTATTTCTGCTACAACATACTGTAGACAAGTGTTATTTCAAGGGAAAAGAGTTATATCTTAAAAAAAAGAAAACAAGAGGTCATGGCCTAAGAGCTCCATGTTAAACTTGATCAAACCAGAGTCTATCTTTATGGCACTAACATGTTTGAGTCAATCATGAGAAGGCTCAAAAGGGCTCAAACTTCACCCAGGGCAACTTAAAAAAATTTTTTTAATTGCTTAAATTAAAAAAAAATTTTTTTCTTTTGAGTTCCAAATTCTCTTCCTTCTTCTAGTGTCTCCCCTACTCATTGAGAAAGCAGGTAATATGGCATCCATTATACATATGAAATCATGCAAAACATTTTATTCATGTTGTGAAAAAAAGCAAGAAAAATAAAGAAAAGGCTAAAAAAATTATGATTCAGTTTATGCTCAGAGTTCACCGGTTCTTTCTCTGGAAGTGATTTTTCATCACATGTCCTTTGGAATTGTCTAGAATCATTGCATTGATCAAAGTAGCTAAGTCTTATAGTTATCATCATTACATCATTGCTGTTGATTTGCACAATGATCCTCTTGTTTCTCTCACTTTACTTTGCATCAGTTCATATAGGTCCTGCCATTTTTTTTTTCTGAAATGCCCTCCCTTATCCTTTCTCATAGATGAAATGGGTAAAAATTATTATGGTTTTGGTTGGACTGAATATTAAAAGGGCTGGTTGCCAAGAATTGAATAAATATCAATTCTAAAATGATTTTTTAGCAATTTATTTATAAAATATAGGAGAGAGTGAAAGTAGAGAAATGAGAAGAGGGTAGAGTAAGAGATCTAGCCTAACGAACTAGATTATGTGTTCAAGTCTTGGCTTATTCCAGCAGGGTTCCTGAGGCCCCAGCCGGAGAGTCTAAAAGTCAATTAACAAAGGTTTTAGCCATGGGGTCTCCTCCTAATCAAGGGCTCCTCTGGAAGCTAGTACCTCCAGGGAAGCTAAGGGAGTCAGCCTTTTACACTCACCATGTGTAGTTCTGTGGGAGAGATTTAAGAATAGTCTGACCAAGTCCAAGGTCCCAGCCAGAGCTCCTCCAGGTCCAGTTCGAGGCCAAAGAGAAAAAAACTGACTCTCAGGAAGTTGTCATTCCCTTTTAAAGGCACTTCTTTTGCGTCACTTCCTGTGCCTTCCTTCTAGTTTACGTGTCCAAAACAAACGCTTTGCCCAGAGGGTAGTCAGTCAGCTCTGATTTGTCACCCACTCTTGCCATTTGTCACACATGTGTTACAGACCTCCCCCACTAGAGAATTAAGTGGTGGTGTTTATACCTTTGGTGATTAAATCTTAAAATAACCAGAACAGGATTAATCCTATTTTCACATAGCACAATAGTATACACCATCACAATTACATTCAATAATTTGTTCAGTCATTTCCCACTTGTTAATTTTCAATTCTTCGCCAACATAGTAATAACTGCTCTAAATATTTTTTTACATATAGGTCGTTTTCCTTTTTCTTTGATCTCTTTGGGTACAGACCTATTAGTGTACACAACAGTTTTATAGCCTCTTGAGCAAAGTTCCATATTGTTCTCCAGAATAGTTGGACCAGTTCACTACACTTCTTTTTTTTTTTTTTTTTTTTTTTTACATTTATTAATATTCATTTTTAACATGGTTACATGATTCATGCTCCTCCTTTCCCCTTCAACCCCCCCCCGCGCCCCCCCTACCCATGCGCATTTCCACTAGTTTTGTCATGTGTCCTTGATCAAGACCAATTTCCAAATTGTTGGTAGTTGCATTGGTGTGGTAGTTTCGAGTCTACACCCTCAATCATGTCCACCCCGACCCATGCGTTCATGCAGTTGTTTTTCCTATATGTTTCCTCTCCTGCAGTCCCTCCTCTGAATGCGGGTAGCATCTTTACCATAAATCCCTCAGAATTGTCCTGGGTCATTGCATTGCTGCTGGTTCAGAGGTCCATTACATTCGATTTTACCACAGAATGTCAGTCTCTGTGTATAGAGTTCTTCTGGCTCTGCTCCTTTCGCTCTGCATCAGTTCCCGGAGGTCTCTC
>NC_058133.1:250272567-250289902 GCF_016433145.1 Gracilinanus agilis | reverse complement strand
TTTTTTTGACTTAATGGGGTCCTAAGTCTTGCTGCTGTCAGGAACAGGTCCCGGAGCTGCTGATGACTCGATGGGTGCCCCAAACTTGCTCTATTTCTTTTTAGCTGGGTTCGGAGCTACAGGTGAGTGTGGAGGGGGTGGGGGTGGGGCGGTTGCTCAGCTCGCGATTGAGTGAGTGAGAGCCCTTTTTAGCCTGGAAATGTCTCGATTCCACGTATCTTCCACACTGTGCCCTGTTGTGGGGTTCCTCCGTTCGTCTGGACTTGTTTTTATGTCCCCTTGAGGAGTTTTGTATGTTTCGGTCAGGAGAGGTTAAGAGCTGCTTCTTACTCTGCCGCCATCTTAACCCGGAACCCACTACACTTCTAACAGTTCATTAACACCTATTTTTCCTCACATCCTCTAGCATTTGTTATTTCTGATCCATAGGTTGTCATGGGGTGCCATAAAATGGGTACAGATTACTGTTAAATTTCCACATTCAGCACTTGTCATTTCTGAGTTTTTTTAATTTATTTTTTTCCATTTAAAAATTTAATAGAATTTATTTATGTCAGCCTGTCCCTCCTCTTCCCACATAAAAGAAGGTACCACCCAGAAGACAGATATGTACGTATAAATTTTGTCTCTCATGTTCCTATTTTTCAGTTAATTCTCTGGAGGTAACATTTACAAATTATTTTTCAAATATTAAATCTGTTGTTATGTATAATCTCTTGGTTCTACTCATTTCACTGTTCATTATCCCATGTAGTTCTTTCCAAATTTTCAAAGAATTAGCCTGTTTATCTTTTCCTTTGGCATAGTATAGTAGTGTTCGTAGTATCAATACAGTAGTATCATAATTATATACCACAATTTGTTTAGCCATTCCCCAGTTGATGGACATCCCATCAATTTCTTATTTATTTATTTATTGCCACCACAAAGAGAATCCATATAAATACTTTGGAACATATAGATTTTTTTCCTTTTTTCTCTACTGTCTTTACGAAATAGACCCAGCAATGGGTATTGCTGGGCCTAACGGTATATACAGTTTTATAACTCTCTGGGTGCTCAGAGTTATTTTAATTTGCCTTTCTCTAATTGATAGTGATTTAGAGCATTTGTTATATGACTATAGATAGCATTGATTTCTTCTGAAAATTGCCTTTTCATATCCTTTGAATGAGCTTACTTTTAAAAATTGTATTTATTCAATTATTTAACATTTCTTTTTTTCCTTCCCACTGAAAAAAATAAAACTCTTATAATGAATATGTAGTCAAGCAAAACAAATTCCTTTATTGGCCATGTCCAGAAATATTCATTCTACATATTTTATAATATGTAATATTATGCCTCAATGTGTGAATAGTAAACCTTTTATCTCCTTTTATGATAATAGTAATACTATCTTTATGATTATTATTTTTTTAAACCCTTAACTTCTGTGTATTGGCTCATAGGTGGAAGAGTGGTAAGGGTGGGCAATGGGGGTCAAGTGACTTGCCCAGAGTCACACAGCTGGGAAGTGTCTGAGGCCAGATTTGAACCTAAGACCTCCCGTCTCTAGGCCTGACTCTCAATCCACTGAGCAACCCAGATGCCCCCCTTTATGATTATTTTAATAACATAATCATTAGTTTTGAGTGAATAGTCAAAGTGATACAGTTTGCTTTATAAAATTATAGGGATTAGCTAAGAAAGTTACAGTTTAGGGTGGTTTCAAATCTTGTTTACATCTTTTGACCTTAAGCCTATAACCAAAAGTTACCTCTAAGCCCACCACACCCTGCTTTGGGTGCAAGCTCAAGATGATCAGGAAGGAGGGGGAGGCCTGCCTTGGATAAGGAGGTGGAGGCCTGCTTTGGGTGAATTGAATGCTTAGAAGTACTCTTTTTCATTAAAGATCTATTTTTTTCCCCTCTAGGATTATAGTTGATTTTGCTAAGTTGTAGATTTTTCTCTTTTGCATTTGAAATATATTACTCTTTGCTTTCCACTTCTTTATAGAAGAATATTTAGAGGCTGCTAAATCTCAAGTGATCCTGACTGTAGTTCATTGGTACTTGAATAACTTCTTTTTTGGCTGCTTGCATTTTTTCTTTGACTTAAGATCTGTATTTTGTCTATGATTTTTCTGGAGGTTTTCATTTTGGGATTGTTTTTAGGAGGTGATTGGTAGATTCTATTTTCACTTTGCCCCCTTGTTCTAATATATTTTAGCAAATTTCTTCCATGATTACTTGAAATATGACATCCAAACTCTATTTTTGGTAATGACTTTCAGGTATTCTAATGATTCTTTTTTTAGTTTTTTAAAAAATTTAACTTTTAGTTCCAAATTCTCTCCTTCCCTTTACTCTCTCCCCATCCATCAAAAGGGAAAGAAATATGATACTCATTAATAGTCCAGGTATTCTGAAATGATCTCCCTTTGATTCCAAGAAATTTGTTTTTGATATGAGAATATTTGGGTTCTACACACTTCTGGTAGGACTGTTGTGGTCTTAAATGATTTTGTTCTGTTTTATTTGAATCAGAGAAAAGACCTTGGTTTTTTTTTTTCCTTGGCTTCTAGTTTCAAGATCCACTCTCTTTGGTTAGAGAGACAAAGCCACAGACCTCTTCTACTCCAAAAATGTGGCTATGAGATCCCCTCTCCATTTAGAGTGATACTACTACAGCTTTTAAGCCCAAGAATTGAATCTTAGATCCTCCTTCTGGGAGTCTGTACAACAGTCCTGAGGCCTTGCAACTTTTCCAAAATATCCCTTCCACTGTTCTTGCCATAGAGCTGTAACCCTGGCACTTAGGGCTCAATCTGAGACCCCAAACCCCATGTTCTGTTCAGGGAGTATGACTTCTTAATCCCAACCCACTCCTGTTCCACATTCCCTGCCCTATTCACTTGTCGATTATGGGTCAGATTTGTGATTTTGTGCTGCAAAACTGACCCACTGTGGGTTCTTAGATTTCTAATCACTATTCAGTCTGGTACTCATCTGAAATCTTTGTGTAGTTGTCAGGGGAGGCTGAACTGCTTCCTCTTGCTCTGCCGTCTTGGCTGGTCTCCTATTCAAGGTCCTTTGTGAGAGACACTGTTTCCTTTTGTAAAGACCCCCAGCCCAGGGAATGTGGGTCACCCTCTCCCACGAAGAGTCACTAGCTTTGGACTCATAAGGACCAGGTTTGGTTCTAAAAAAGTTTAGACCCAAAGTGGGGAGTCAGTCTCTTACAAAAAAAAAATTTTTTCATTACGAATTTAAGCAGAACAAAAAACCATTTATATACACATGGAAAAAAAACAAAAGGATTCTGTATGAAACCATGAATCTTAACTTCATACTCCTTGAGTTTTTAAAAGTATAAAATAAATTCTACACATTACTTTCAAAATTTTTCTGCTTGTGTTTCCCTTTTTTTTTTTCTGTATATATTTTAAAATGTTAAAATGGTCCTCCTTCTAGCCCATCTTCCAATACTTAAAGGAAGAAAGGGGTGGGGGAATCCTTGTAAAAAATAAGCACAGTCAATATTAATGCAAAAATTTTAAATAACATATCAGGGGCAGCTAGGTAACTCAATGGATAGTGAGTTAGGCCTCCAAATGGGAGAACCTGGATTTAGATTTAGCCTCAGATACTTCCTAGCTTTGTGACCCTGGATAAGTCACTTAATTCCAATTGTCTAGCCCTTACAGCTTTTCTGTCTTGAAATTGATGCTTAGTATTGAATCTAAGATAGAAGGTAAGCGTTTTATTTTAAAAAAAAAATAACAATTATAAAATAAAATATCAGCAAAGAGTCTGTAGCTTGACTTATACCATGAATGCTGGGTTGATTCAATATTAGGGAAACTATCAATAAAATAAACCATATAGATAATTTTTTAAAAGATGCAAACAAGAAATAAGCTTGGCAAGTTATAACTCTCATTCCTGTTAGAAACACTAGAAAACTAGCAATATGCAGACCTTTCCTTGGCATAATAAGTAGTATCTTTCTAAAATACGGAGCTAACATTATATGTAATAGGATAGACTAGAGGCCATTCCATTAAGATTACGGGTAATGCAAGGATGTACAGTGTCATGACTTCTATTTTATAAAGTGTTAGAAATGCTAGCTAAAGCATCAAGACAAGAAAAAGAAATCGAGGGAATAAGCATGGGCAAAAAGAAACTAAAATAATCACTTTTTGGTGGTGACATATATGATGGTGTACTTAAAGTCAACTAAAAATTAATTTAAAATAAATAATTTCAATAAAGATTGAAGGATTTAAAATAATTCCACATCATCATTCCTTATATTACCATCAAAATTCGGTAGGATGTTCCAGAAAGAGAAATTCCATTCAAAATAGCTGCAAAATATATGAAGTAATAGTGAGTTTACATAGACACATCCTGGAACTATATAGCTACAAATACAAAATATTCTTTGCAAAAATAGAAAGAAATAATAATTATTAATGGGCAAGCTGAGCCAATATAATATAAATAGCAGTTATCTAAATTAAATTATTTATTCAGGGTCATACCAGTGAAATGACCAGGGAATGAGTTTATAGAACTAGAAAAAAGTCATGAAATTCAGGGAAGAAGGGAGCTTAGCAGTAACAGATCTCAAACTATATTAAAAAGTAGTCATTGGGACAGCTTCATGGTTCAGTGGATAGATAGTCAGGCCCAAAGATGAAAGATCCTGGGGACAAATTTGGTCTCAGCCACATACTCAGTCACTATGTGACTCTGGGCAAGTCATTTAACTCCAATTACTTAGCCCTTGTTGCCCTTCTGTCTTGGATACCAATAATATCAATTCTAAGACAGAAAGTAAGGGTTTTATTTATTTTTTTAAGCAGTCATCATCAAAAATGATTTGATAGGGGCAGCTGGGTGGCTCAGTGGATTGAGAGCCATGCCTAGAGAGACGGGAGGTCCTGGGTTCAAATCCGACCTCAGACACTTCCCAGCTGTATGACCCTGGGCAAGTCACTTGACCCCCATTGCCTATCCTTACCACTCTTCCACCTATAAGTCAATACACAGAAGTTAAGGGTTTAAAATAAAAAAAAATAATAATAAAAAAAAAATGATTTGATAGGGGCAGCTGGGTAGCTCAGTGGATTGAGAGTCAGGCCTAGAGACGGGAGGTCCTAGGTTCAAATCTGGCCTCGGACACTTACCAGTTGTGTGACCCTGGGCAAGTCACTTGACCCCCATTGCCCACCCTTACCACTCTTCCACCTATGAGCCAACACACAGAAGTTAAGGGTTTAAAAAAAAAAGAAAAAAATGATTTGATACTCATTAAGAAATAAAGTCAAGGGGGCATCTGGGTGGCTCAGTGGATTAAGAGTCAAGCCCAGAGACAGGAGGTCCTGGGTTCAAATTTGGCCTCAGATAATTCCTAGCTGTGTGACCCTGGGCAAGTCACTTGACCCCCATTGCCTAGCCCTTACTACTCTTCTGCCTTGGAATCAATACATAGTATTGATTCTAAGACAGAAGGCAAGGGTTTAAAAAAAAAAAAAGAATGGAACTGATTAAGAATAGACTATGCAGAAGCAAATAAATATAGATTTGTGGAAGAATATGAAAAATACCCTTTTTAATTCAATTAGAAATATTAGGAAATAAATATTTCTCTTGTCTAAAAAAACATTCCAGACTTGGCCATTTAGGAAGGTGGGAAACAAAAATTCAGCACCAGCTTGTGTGAAGACGGCAGCATGCTAGGACCTAGTATGGTATTGGAAATTTGGGAGTCCTTAAACTAATTTTGAGATCTCTGATCTAAACTTCCCATGGAAGTTTAGGGGTCTTTGAAACTATATTTCCCATGATTCCTGGCTTATGTAATCACATGGACAGGAAGTGTAATACAGTAGAGAGAAGAATAAAAAGGAAGTGCCAGGATTGGCACTCTCTCTTTTCTGGCTAAAGCAGCATGGTGACAGAGGTAACGGTGGGTCTTTTAAATTGACTCTCAGCATGGCATGTGGCTTCATTTTTCTAATGGCTACTAATAAATCTTTTAAAACCATAATATTTTTAAATCTATCCTTTTATATCCATTTTGATTCTTACACTAGAGGAGCTCAGATCCCCTGCAAACATCCCCATAAAAGTTTAAAATGTATGGGCTTAAAAAGGAATATGGAGAATGACTGTGGAGTCCTCCATCTTGTCCAGAGCTGCATGGAACAGCTATAATTTTGCAGAAATCCTTGAAAGGGATAAACTGTAATAGATGAAAATCTCATCACACAGCAGCCTTATAGCAATTAGAATGGTTCAACAAAGGCAAATCCTATAGTGGCCCAAAATGGAGATGGTAGACCTGTCAACTGGAGGGAAAACTTCAGGCAGAGTTTAATACTGGGGTTGGTAAGAGAGCCCAGAGGTAAGAGGGCCTACGTAGAGCCCAGCTTGAGAGCAGTGCGGGACCCTGGCAGCAGCAATCAAAGCTTAACTCAAGGAATGACCTTATAGCTCTGGGGCAAAAGGAAGGCTTTAAGAGCAGTGCTCTTGAAGTGGTAACATCCATCATACTTAGGACCATGACATTCAGGAGTGTAAGAACATAGCTTGACCAAGCAAAGAGTCACCCCTCCCAAACCTGGATAGTGCTATGATGAACAAACCAAGAAAAACATCAAATATTATGAGGAAATATCTTGGACCAATAGATGCCTAAGGAGTAAGACAAAGTGACTTCAAAACAAGTCCAAGTATAAATTTGTAGAAAAAAATGTCCTAGCCACAGAGATCTCAAGTAGAAGAAATGGGGCAGCTTAGGTGGCACAGTGGATAGACTGCCAGGCCTGGAATCATGATGATCTCCATGATGGACAGAGGAAGACTCATCTTTCTGAGTTCAAATCTGGCCTCAGACACTAGCTGGGTAACTCTGGGTAAGTCACTTAATCCTGTTTGCTTCAGTTCCTCATCTGTAAAATAAGCTGAAGAGGGACATGGCAAACCACTCCAGCATCTCTGCCAAGAAAATCCCAAAAGGAATCACAAGGAGTCAGACATGATTGGACAAGAACAACAAAAAACAAATGAAGTAAAGAGATACAAAATGGGCAGTAAAAAAAAAAAAGTCAAGGAAAATTAATATCTTGGAATAGAAGATGGGAAACCTTATCTAAGAACTGAACGCCCTGAAAATTGTAATGGGCCAAAAAGAAAGAAAGAAATGGCCCGATGAAACAAATAAAATTAAAATTCAAAGATTAAAAAATAAAATAAAATATAATATAATATTTTTAATGTCTTGGAAAACAGGTCAAGGAGAGATAATGAATGAATTAAAACTATCTGAAAATTGTGCCAATTTTTTTCAAGAAATTATAAATGAAAACTGTCCAGAACTCCTAGAACCAAGAACACAATAATTTACTTTCCGGAAGAAACCTCAAAATTAGAACTTCCAAGAATGCCATGGGCAAAATCTAAACCTTCTAAGTCAAAGGAAAAATACTATAAGCATCCAAAAAGAAAAAATTCAAGAACCAAGAAGCCACAGTGGGGATCACATAAATTTTGCCAACTGCCACCATAAAGGAGAAGAAAGGCAACAGATCAAGATATGCAACTAAAAATAACCTATACAGAAATAGAGGATTTCCAAGGATTACAATCAAAAGGCTAGAACTGGGTAGACATTTTGAAATGGAGACATGGAGCAAAAGAAACACAGAATAGAATATGTATTTGTTTAATTAAAAGGTGATACATGGAGATTCATTATTTATACATACTAATAGGAAGTTAAGAAGCAAATGCCATCTCAGAATTCTAATATCCTTTTTCTTCTTCTTTTTTTAAACCCTTACCTTCTATCTTAGAATCTTTACTATGTATTGATTCCAAGGCAGAAGAGAGATAAGGGCTAGGCAATGTGGGTTAAGTGACTTGCCCAGTATCATACAGCTAGGAAGTGTCTGAGTTCACATTTGAACCCAGGCCCTCCCAACAGCAGGCCTGGAGCTCTATCCATTGTGCTACCTAGCTTTTCCTGAACCCTAATATCTTTAAAGGTCATAGATAAAGTCAATTTTTTTCATTATTAGTGTTTATTATTTCTTTTTTTCCTTTTTTCTTGTTTTCCATGGTTATATGATTCATATTATCTCTCCCCACTCCTGGAGTTGATAAGCGATTCTATTGAGTTACACATGTATTATCACTATTTCCATATTATTCATAGTTTTCATATTATTCTTTTTGTAATAGAGTAATTAAAGACTAGACAACCTATGGGTGATTGAATTATTCAATAATTGTTAATAGTCACTTATTTAATGCTTACTTAAGGCTAAGTGCTGGGGATACACACATAGAAAAAAAAAGTCCCCACCATCAAAAAGCTTACAATCTAATGAAGGAAGAAAGTATACAAAAAAGAAACTGAAAAGCAAGGAGAAATGAAATGTCTGAGCTGAGCACTCTGCTTAAATGGAGATTTGGAGTTTATAGCCCACTCCTTCAATTAGAAAGGCAGAACCAGGCTGATGAGATCTTACATGATGATGAGGTTTCCCCAGTAATGAGCTTACTGAGGCATGGAGGGAACTGAACTGGCATCCCAGGAATCTCACTTTTATCTGAACTGAATAAAGGAAGATCAAACACAATTAAACATAACCCCACCACCATGGACAGGCACTGGCACACAAACACACACATATATATTTAAAGATCATGGAATATAAATACATTAAACTTAAAAAGAAATAGGAAGGGACAAGGACAGGGCAAATCACTTAACCCCCATTGCTTAGCCCTTACTACTCTTCTGCTTTGGAACCAATACACAGTATTGATTCTAATATGGAAGGTAAGAGTTTTTTATTTTATTTAAAAAAAAAAGGAAAAGAAAACTAAAATCTTGGGATAAGGAATGGGGCAAGGGAAAGACAAGAGAGGCAACAGAGTACAAACCTTGAAGAACAACAAATCAATCCCCCCCAATTAAGTAACAAATTAAAAATTCAACATTATTGTTGATTCAACATTAATGTCAATAATATAAATAGTAAAAACTCTCTGATTAATAGATGCTTTTGATAAAATCTAACATCCTTTTCTGTTAAGAACATCGGAAAATATAGTAATAGATGCATGCTTCTTTAATTTGATGAATAATATTTAATAAAACATAGAGTAAATATATGTAATGGAAAAACATTTCAAGCCTTTTTAAATAAGTTCAGAAACAAGGATGCCCACCACAAAGTACCCATACCACTACTAATTATTTACTACTACCACTACAACATAATCCTAGAAATGCTAGCAATCACAATAAGACAAGAAAGAGAAATAGAGGGAAGATGTATGGACATAGGAGGCAAAATTGTTGCCTATTGCAAACCATGTGACAATGTAATTTGAGAATCTTAGATCAACTGAGAATTAATTGAAACAATAAATTCAGCAAAATTGTAAGATGTGAATAAATCCACAAAAATATCAGCGTTTTTGTATATTATTAACAAAAACCCAATAGAGGCAAAAAGAAATTCCATTTGCAAAAACTACAGAAAGTATAAAGTATTTGGAATATCTCCCTGGACACACCAGAAACAAATGAATCCAACTATTAAGCACTCTGCAGAAATAAAGACAGACCTTGTGTTTTTATGAATAATATGATTTCTTTCTAGCTCTATGAAATATCTCTTTGGAAAGTTTGACTGACACAGTTCTGAATAAATAGATTAATTTAGGTTGTATTGTTATATTCATTATTCAGGCATGAAACTTACAACTAAGACTTTTGGAACACCTTTGACTTGACCTGCCCATGAGCAATTAATGTTTCTCCAGTTACTTATGTCTGTCTTTATTTCTGCAAAATGCATTTTTATTCTTAGATTCATGTAGTCACTGGGTGAATCTTGGTAGATTCACTCCCAAATATTTTATAGCTTCTGAAGTTGTTTTTAATAGAATTTTTTCCTCTGGCTATTCCTGTTGAATTTTTTGGTTATATATAGGAATATTGAGTATTTATGTAAATGAAATTTACATTCTAAAACTTTGATGAATTTGATTTCAATTTTTTTTACTCTCTAAGGTTCTTAATAAGTATACCATCATATCGTCTGCCAAAAGTGATTTTTTTATTTTTTCTTTGTCTATACTGCTTTTTCTTTAAAAAACAATAAAGCTCTTACTTTCTGTCTTAAAATCAATCTTTTTTTTTTTTTTTTTAACCCTTACCTTCCATCTTGGAGTCAATACTGTGTATTGGCTCCAAGGCAGAAGAGAGGAAAGGGATAGGCGATGGGGGGTCAAGTGACTTGCCCAGGGTCACACAGCTGGGAAGTGTCTGAGGCTAGATTTGAACCTAGGACCTCCCATCTCTAGGCCTGGCTCTCAGAGTTACCCAGCTGTGCCCTTAAAATCAATCTTAAATATCAGTTCCAAGGCAGTAGAGTGGTAAGGGCCAGGCAATTGGGGTCAAATGATTTGCCTACGGTTACACAGCTGAGAAGTGTCTGAGGTCAAATTTCAATTCAGGACATTCTAACTCCATCTCTATCCACTGAGCCACTTACCTGCCCTTTTGCCTATGCATCTTCCCTTGATTTTTTTCTTACCTTATTGCTATAAATAGCATTTCTAGAATTATATTAAATAATAGTAGTGATAAGGAATATCCTTTCTTTGCCTTTGATATTATTGGAAAAGTCTCTAATTTTTATGAGTTATATATGTTTGCTTTCAGTACTAAATAAGTATTATTTACTATGTTGTAGGATTTTGCTATCCATCTTTTTAGGATATATTGACATACTGAATTCAGATGAAAGCATACTATTTTTCATTTTAGTTTATTTGTGTTTTTATTTTGGGGTTTTGGTTTTGAGTATTCTCTTACAATGAACAATATGAAAATGTTTTGTGTGAAAATACATGTATATTTCAGATCAAATTCCTTACCATCTCTGGGAGGGAGGAAGAAAGAGAGGGAGGAAGACAATTTTGATGTTATAACTTCAGAAAACATATGTGGAAAATTATTATTACATGTAATTGGGAAAATAAAAAATAAATTAAAAATAAGGATATATTGGCATAGTCATAGCTGTTTTTAAATATTTTTATTAGTTATATTAACTTGATTTATTACATTTATAGTCTCTTTTTTTTTTCTTTATATATGGAGTAGGTGGGTAGAGCAGTGAATACTGCATCAGGCCTTGAGTCAGAACACTTTGGTTCAAATTCAGCCTTAGACATTTACTACTTGGGTGACCCTGGACCAGTCACAATAGGGATAATAATAGTGCTTACATCCCAGGGTTGTTGTGAAGGTCAAATGAGATAATAATTGTAAAGCACCTAGCATAATACCTGGCACATAGTAAGCAAGCACTATATAAATGTTAGCTATTATCATTGCTATTGCTGTTGAACCAACCCTGTATTCTTGGTATAAACACAACCTTATCATAGTGTATAATATTTCCAATCAATCCAATCTAAAATTGTATTTATAATTTTTATATCAATGTTCATTAGGAACATTAGTCCATAATTTTCTTTCTCAGCCTTGTCTCCTTTTGTTTAGGTATTAAGACTCTATCTGTATCACAGAAAGACATTGGAAAAGTGCTTTCTTTACTATTATTGCAAAAGATTAGCATAATATTGTAACTAATTATTCTTTGAATATCTGATACCTTGTAAAGCCATCTGATTCTTGAGTTTGTCTTTGGAAGTTCATTTATGATCCATTTGATATCTTTATCAAATAAAGATACTGGGTTTACTGGGTTAATTAGTCTATTTCTTTTTTTTTTTTTAAACCCTTAACTTCTGTGTATTGGTTCCTAGGTGGAAGAGTGGTAAGGGTGGGCAATGGGGGTCAAGTGACTAGCCCAGGGTCACACAGCTGGGAAGTGTCTGAGGTCGGATTTGAACCTAGGACCTCCCATCTCTAGGCCTGGCTCTCAATCCACTGAGCTACCCAGCTGCCCCTATTTCTTTTTTTTGTTGACCTGAGTGTTTTATATTTTCTATATATTCATAAATTTCCTTAAATTAGCTATTTTCTTAGCAAACAATTGCACAAAAGTTTCTGATAGCTTCCCATATTTATTCTTTAAATGTGAACTTTCCATTTTCATTCTTAATATGAACAATTCCTTTTCTTCTTTTTAAAAATGAGTTTAGCCTTTTATTTTATTAGTTTTTTAAAGAAATAATGCTGACTTATTCATTAATTTAATTTTTCACTTTCAGTTTTATTAGTTTTTAATTTTCAGAAATTTTACCTTTACCTATGTTTTATTTTGTTGTTCAAGGTTTTTTTTGTTTGTTTTTGTTTTTTAGTGGAATGTCCAACTCAGTGACTTCTTTTTCTAATGATGAGAACATTTGAAAATAAACATTTTTACCTCAGAACTGCTTCAACTACACTCCCTAAGCATTGGTACTTATCTCATTATTGTCATTTTCTTGTTGAAATTTTGCTATTTCTCTAATTCTTTGACCCATCAGTTTTTTTTAGCATTATTCTATTTAATCTCTAATTACTTTTAAATTCTTTTCTTAAAGGCCCTTTATTGATATAATTTCTATCATATTGTAATCAGAATAAGATATGTTTAGTGTTTCTGTTTTTCAATTTTTTTAGTGAAGTTTTTATGCCCCAGTACAGTTTTTTTAA
Source organism: Gracilinanus agilis (assembly GCF_016433145.1). Lineage (NCBI taxonomy): Eukaryota > Metazoa > Chordata > Mammalia > Didelphimorphia > Didelphidae > Gracilinanus > Gracilinanus agilis. The sequence goes on along the minus strand of NC_058133.1, from coordinate 250,277,218 downwards.
AGATGCCAAGTAGAGCTGAAAAAATATGCAATTTCTTTTTATTCTCATTTCATAATCACCAGAGATTTATCATCCCTAAATTTTCTAAATGTCTATTCAAGACTTTAATTTCCTATTTGCTTTTTTGGTTATATTTGCTCAGGTCTAAAAGAGGCACATTGAGGCCCCCTGCTATCCTTGTTTTGCTATCTATTCCTCTCTCCAAATTGATTTAACTATTTAAAGCCTATGCTATTTATTGTGTGTTTTAAGTATTGATTGATTTTGATTCCTTATTTATGGGACTTTTAACCATAATATAATTTCTTGTTTATCTTTTATCATATTTCTTTTTCTATAGCCTTATCTAAAATCTTAATTATTATACCTGCCTTTTTTGAGTAGGACTGTAGATTTTTGTTTCAGCCCCTCATTTTATGTTGTTATGTTATGGTTTTTCCCCCCCTCATTTATTTATTTATTTGTTTATTTATTTTTAAGCCCTTAACTTCTGTGTATTGGCTTCTAGGTGGAAGAGTGGTAAGGGTGGGCAATGGGGGTCAAGTGACTTGCCCAGGGTCACACAACTGGTAAGTGTCTGAGGCCAGATTTGAACCTAGGACCTCCAGTCTCTAGGCCTGACTCTCAATCTACTGAGCTACCCAGCTGCCCCCTTTTGTTATGTTTTTATGTTGTGTTTATATTATATTAATAAGTGAGTTGATAAACATTTATTACACTTCCACTATGAGCCAGTTCTGTGTTAGGGGTACAAAGAAAGGCAAAAAACAGCCTTTGTCTTCAAGGAACTCATAATCTAATGGGGAAGACAACATGCAAACATCTATGATAGGAAAAACAGGAAATAATTAATAGAGGGAAGACATTAGAAGTAAGAGGGATTGAGAAAAGCTTCCTAAAGAAGATAGGATTTTAGCTGGGACTCTAAAGGAAGCCAGAAGATGCAGAGGAGGGAGAATATTCTATATGCATGGGGGACATCCAGTGAAAACACCTGAACCTAAGAGATTTTAGTGTCTTGTTAGAGGAAAGATGAGGAGGCCAATGTCACTGTGTGGGGTGTGAATGTGTTTGTGTGTGTGTGTGTGTGTGTGTGTGTGTGTGTGTGTGTCTGTCTGTCTGTCTGTCTGTCTGTCTGTTTAGGTATAAGAAGACTGGAAAGATTAGGGAGAGGAGCTTTGAATGGCAAAAAGAAGATTTTACATTTGGTTCTGCAATGATAGGGTCACAGAAACTTGAGTAGCAGAGTGACTTTGTAGGGCCTATGTCCGTAGTAGGGAAGTTAGATTACTTTGACAGCTGAATAGAGTGTGAACTGGAGTGGGAAGAAACCTGTGCCAGGCAAACCAACCAACAAGCTTTTACAATAGGTGAAGGCCTGTACCAGTGGTAGCAGTGCCAGAGAGAGAGGGGTATATTTGAGAGATGGCACAAAGGCAAAATCAATAGGCCTTGGCAGCAGATTGACAATGGGGTGGGGTGAAAGATAGTGAGGGGCCAATGCTGACACCTAAGTTCTAAACCTGAGGGACTGGAAGGATGGTCCCAGGTGTGTTTCTTGTAAACAACATATCATTGGATTGTTTTCTAATCTGTTCTGCTATCTTCTTCCGTTTGAAGAGTTCTTCCCATTCATAGCAACAGTTATAATTGTTAATTTCCCTACATTCTCTCCTGTAATTTTTCTTCTTTTTACTCTCTGCTCCCTGTCTTTCCAAATTAGGTGCTAAAAGCTTGCCAAATGATCTAGGGGGGGAAATGGCCTATCTCCATTCTGTTGCCCTTCATCTCTTCCCCTATCCCAAGATTTTACTTTTTCTTCGCTTCCTTTTAATCTCCCATTTGTTCTCTCCAATACTGGAGTTTGTTTTGCTTATGATTATTCTTTTACCTACTCTATCCTTACTTGAACTCTGATCTCTCCCTTCCTTGTTCCTACCCTCCTTTTCTTTTTTTTTAATTAAACTTTTTTTTTAACCAATTACATGTAATGACAAATTTCCACATAAGTTTTCCGAAGTTATATGATCCAAATTGTCTCACTCCCTCCTTCCCTCCCTCCCACCTCTCTGGAACTGGCAAGCAATTCAATCTGGGTTATATACATGTGTTATCACCCTGCTCTTTTTCAAGTTTAATGTATTTCTTTTATCTTATCTTTAAATGTAAATGTGCCTTTGTTCAGTTCAGATGTAAGTGAAGTTGGTGGGAGGCCAGTTCCCTCCACCACCTCCTTACTGGTTAAATTCTCTTCATCTTCATCTGTTATGGGATAGTAATTTCCCTCCCCTTCCTCCTCCTGTCTTCCCCCATATAGTCTGTTCTGGGTCGCTATCATTTGTCTTCTCGAGACCATCAAAACAGAACTAAATCACTCTCCTCTATCAGATTTACCTTGATCTATGACCTTTAATGATATTAGGATTTTGAGAAGGCCTTTATTTCTTATCTCCGTATTAGCATATATAAACAATTCATCCTCATATTCCCTTCTAATTAAACAAATATATGAACTTTTCTGTTTCTCTTGGCTCCTGCATCTCCATTTCAAAATGTCTACTCTGGTCTTTTTATTTGGAATGCTTAGAAATTCGCTGTTTAATAAAGGTCTATTTTTTCCTCTGAGTTTTTCTGGATGGGATATTTAGTTGTATGCCTTTATGTTTTGCTTTTTGGAAAACTGGATCCTAAGCTCTCCTCTCCTTTATGATTGTAGTTGGAAAATTTTGTGTGATCCTACAAGTTTCTATGGCACTTGAATTTTCTTTTTGGATAAAGTATTTTTCTTATGACATAGAAGCTTTGGCTTATGACTATGACATTTCTTAGTGACTTAATTTTGGGGTTTCATTTAGGGAGGTGACTAATACATTCTTCTTAGTTTGACTTAGCCCTCTATTTATAAGAATTTGGGAGCAATTTTCATTTTTAATTTCTTGAAATTCAGTATCCAGCCCTTTTTTTGGTCACCATTTTTAGATAAATAATTCCTATGTTAAAGGAGCTTACATTCAAAGAGGAGTAGAGGGTGGATGAAGATATATTTTAGGGATTATTTTGTACTGACTGCCTACAATTGAAGGACAGAGGTTCTTTCATTTTTTTGTCTTTGTAGCCTTAGCCTTTGCCTAGGACTTGGCACATAAAAAAATAAAATAAAATAAATGCTTTTTAAAAATTGTTTCTTTCCTTCCAACCCCATATAGGTAGGTACCTCCCTTTTCTTCTATACTTATTTTAAACTTTTAAATAATAAATTCTTATTTAATTCAATTTGTAGGCCAGGGTCTTCTGGGGTCTCATGTCTTTTTTCTGTTGTTGTTAAAATTTGCACATTTTTCTTTTCCCCTAAAACTTCATTAGAGAAGACTTCTTTCTTGGGCCTTTTCACTGCAAGCAAACCAAACATCCTCACAGACTAATGTTAGTTAGCCCAAGTACATCTCTGTCTAACTTGACTCACACTTCCTCCCACCCCTCTTCTATCCCATACCCTTTCATTTCTCATGCTATATTTTAGAAGAGCCTTCCTCTTTAGCAACTTTTGTCATAGAGAATGCTACAGACACAGCCTGGTAACCTCTCAAGTATTATTATCTCTGAATAAAAGAGGAGAAACACTTTCTTTTGTGATATTGGCGTTTTTTTTTTTATTACTTTAAAATATTTAGATTCCCAAGCCTTTTCCCCTCCCTTGAAGTAGGTAACCACAGGAACAGGACTCTATTGTACTTGAATAAGAACTGAAGGCAAAAGAAGATTTAAAGGAAATATCTGGATTCTAAAGGATACATCCCATCTCACATCCTCACCAGCTCTCTCATCGCTTCATTGTCAAATCTAAAGAAACGCCAGCCTTCTGCTACAGTGAGATCTTTGGCCCCTCTGGCCTTGTAGAAGTCCATGGCACTTTCATTCCAGTCAAGGACAGCTAGCCGGAACTGGGAGCAGCCTTTCTCTAGGGCAACCTGTAGGAAGGTCATCCCGTACATATTGGTTAGAGGAGAAAAGGCAAAGAAATCTAGTTCTCCGACCTCCTCCCATCTCCCCAGTGCCTCCTTGACTCCCATCCCACCAAAACCATCCACAAAGAGACCTCCTCACCTCAGCCACTTTCTTGATAATCTTGGAACCAATCCCCTGACCTATTGGGAGGAGAAAAGCATTAATGGGGAGGATTGACATCGAGCTAGAAGAACAATAATACCAAAACGGGAAAGGCTATAGGTAGCAGAATGCCTGTCATCCAAGTCAGTACCCCGATATTTTGGCATCACATAAATATCTTCCAGGTACACATTTCGTCCTGTCCACGTGCTGTAGGTGAAATAGTAGAGGCCATAGCCCACCATGGTGGAACCTGAGAGGGAAAGAAGGGAGGAGAGATCAGTGGGAGGTTGGGAGAGTCACAGGTCTTTGTATCTCTCTGGACATAGTGCTGATAAGAGGCCAGAAAGAAGGAAAGTGATAAGTGTGTGTGTTATGGAGTAAAGAGGTGACAAGGGAATACTCAACATACAGGTGCCAAAAACTGTATGTGAAGGGATGAATGGAGTGATAATTTTGAATTTGGAAAACTTTAGTGTGAATCCTGACACTATATATATATATATATATATATGTATATATATATATATATATATATGTGGAG
>NC_058133.1:250229615-250267587 GCF_016433145.1 Gracilinanus agilis | reverse complement strand
CCCCCCCCCGCCCCATTTCTACACCTACACAAATGTTGTTCCTGGGCTCCTGCTTCCCTCCAGAGCCATCTCCTCCTTTGAGCTTCGGACCTGGGACCCAGAAGGAGTGATTTTTTATGGAGATACAAATCCCAAAGATGACTGGTTTGTGCTAGGACTTCGGGGTGGCCGGCTTGAGGTACAGATGTACAACTTCTGGGCCCGGCTCACTGTGGGAGCTGGGCCCCGACTGGATGATGGCTTCTGGCACCAGGTGAATGTTTTTATGAATGAATGAAGGGTCCAGTAAATGAAGGAATGAAGGGAAGAGAGGTGGATGCAGGTACCTGGGGTAGGGAGAGAATACATGCATCCATGTAAAGAAGTCCCCCTCTTTCTTCTCTGTGCAGCTGGAGATCAAGAATCAGAGGGATTCTGTGTTCCTGGAGGTGGATGGCGATGAGGTCCTGAGGTTAAGCCAAGTCTCCAGGCCCCTGGCAGGGACTGCTCTTCCCATAATGAGGATTGCTCTGGGGGGCTTGCTCTTTCCTCCCACTGACCTCCATCTCCCGGTAATAGAGGGCCTCCTGCTGTGAGGGTTTGGAAGTGTTGATTAGGAGGGGCAATACCTTAAAAGGAAAAAGTAGGAGGGGGCAGGGACTGAGAAATGGGTATGGGGGGAGGGGACTTCATCCCATCACAGATAATGTACTTCTCTATGAGGGGATGAAAACCTGAGTTACTGGGAAAACTAGCCTGGAGGGGCAACTCACGCCTATTTCTAGAACCCTATGATGAATCTACCTCCACCTCTCAGCTAAACCCTGCCCTGGATGGTTGTCTCCGACGACACATCTGGCTGAATCATCCTGGCAGGGCTGTACCCTTCAGCCACCCACCTCAGGGGGCTTGCAACCTTGAGGCCCAGCCAGGAACCTTCTTTCCCATAGGTGCCCACACAGTGTTTAGCCTCAAAGGTAAATGTATCTCATGAAATCTCTGGATCTATCTCTCCATAGTTTTCTGTATACCTCATTTCACTTATCTTTTCCTCTTTTCTGGCTTTTGCTCCCTCCTCCCTCTCTCCCTCCCCCCCCCCTTCTCTATTAACCTATTCCCATGCCCATGTTCTTATACCCTCAGTCTCTCTATTTCTTTCCCCAGATCTTCCCCAGCCAAGTTTGGACCCCTGGGCCTTCTCCTTGGAGCTCAGACTTCAATTTTTTGGTGGCTCAGGAGGCCTCCTTTCCCTGGGCATACTGGGCAATCATTCTCTCCTCAGCCTTGACCTCCAAGACCAAGTGAGAGAGTTAAGACCTAAAAGTAGGGCTTAAGGAGTGGGTGGGGTCTCCAAGAGACAGAAATGGCAAATAATTTTTCTTCTTTGGACCCCCTTTTTCCTGTTCCATAATATTAGGGTTTGGACTAGATAATTTCTATGGTCCCTACCACTTCTGAAATTTTACAATTCTATGATTAGGAAACTGCAGGACACATCTTTCTAGTTTGTACTCATGGAATGGATGTAGCTTGGATGGAGGGGAAGGAACTTGGGAGGATAGGAAGGATAGATAGTGGATGTGGCCTACTGAAAAGAAGATGTCAGTGATGCTGTGTCTCTCTTTCCCTCTTCTTTCTTTCTCTTTCCTTCTCTCAGATTTTGGTGCTTTCTGCCAAGTTACTACAGGAGATAGAAATGGACTCTAAGTCATTGCCTCTGAGCCCAGGGACTCTGATTCAACTTGAGCTGGGTCTGACCAGGGTAGCAGTGAGCCAGGGGCCACACAAAGTAACATTTATTTTGCCCCCTCCACTCCTAGTCTCCCTTCTAGACCTCTGGACCCAACCTAAGGGAAGTCTTTTCCTGGGAGTGGCACCAGGTATGGGGGAACTTCTATTTTCCCTTCTATTCTCTTTGTCCCCCTACACGCACATCCCTGGGCCCTGAAAGGGATATCTATCTGGAAGGAGAAGGGAAACAATGATGAGGACCATGGGAAACATCTCAGGAACTTAAAACAAGAATTCCTAAAAACTCTAAGGGGTGGGATACCTCTGTGGAGAAACAGGACTGTTTAGGTATTTACAGGGTAAGTATGGGATGCAAGGAAAAGGTGGAGAAAACATCTGGAGAAAAAATGGGGAAGGGAGTAGAAGTTTCCATTCCCAGATTTGACATCCCACCTCCACCCTTATCCAGGAGAGGCCTCTTCTGCCTCCTTCTGTCTGGATGGGCTTCGGGTACAGGGCAGGGAGCTGGACATGGATGAGGCTCTGAGCCGGAGCAAGAACATCTGGAGTCACAGCTGTCCAGGGAGTCTGAACAACAGTACTAACACACCTCATTAAACTTCCTTGAAGAGTCCCTTAAATTTGTCTCCTCTGCTTGTAGCCCATTAGACACCAACCATCCCTTTTTTCCTATGCTCTAGCCCCCAAAAAACTCCAACACGAATGGTGAAGAGAACATAGTATTTTGAGTCAGAGATCCTGAAATTGAACTCTAGCTCTTATGTTAATTACCTGCATGATCTCAGGAAAGTCATCTCTTTTGGGGATGAGTTTCCTTACTTATTAAAAAAAAAAGAAAGAAAGAAAGAAAGAAAACCAAGTGACTTCTAAAGTTTCTCCTAGCCCTAAAATTCTATGATCCTTTGACCCTTCCCTCCCTACAACCCTACCCCAAACTAGCAGCAGGACTCCTCTAGCCTTCTGGGGTTCAGCCTCCATTTTCCAACAGTTTAAGATGGGAAAGGAGGCAAGAAGCTTAGAAACCAAGATAAGACCAAATCCTCAAGATGGGTAGGGAATTTCCCATCATCAGAAGTCTGAGACTGATTGACCACTTGTCAGAGAAGTGGTGCAGTGAATTCCTGTTCAGGCATGGCCCGTAAAGTCCCTTTCAGTTCCTAAATTTTGTCAATGTAAACAGTCTCTTGTTACTTAAAAAAAAAAAAAAAAAAAAAACAATTATACAAAGCTGAAATGGGAGTGGACAGCAGGCCTTATGAAAGGGTGATGGGGAACTAGGGGTGGATAAAAAGACAGAGAAAGAAAGCTACTATCAGTTCTATTCCCTCCTCTTAGGTCCCCTGGTTTTCCCTGATATCTCTACTCCTTTGAACAAGGAACTAGCCTGTGCTGGTCCAGAGCAGGAACAATATGCAGCCTCAGGCATCCCAGGCCCTCTGCCCTCAGGGGACCTGGCGTCCCTGCCCCCACTCCTTTAGATAACCTGGGTGTTCCAACCTTCTAGTTTTCAGCCCTTGGGGGTCCTCTCTTTAGCAATCTCTTCCTTTCCTTAGCAGACTGGGAATAAGATGGTGATTGGACCGTAGAGAAGTTTGCAGAATTGGGCAGAAACGTGTCCTCATGGGAAAGGGCCCTAGGCAATAGGGAGGTAGTTAAGGAGGCTGAAGGAAGGGAAAGATGAGATGATTTCCTGATGTCCCAAAGAACTCCTATGGAAGATGAAGAAATCTTATGGTACTTTTGGTCCTCCCTACTTTGTGGAACTAGTTGGCAGTGTTTCTTTTTTTGGGGTGGGGGGCAAGGGCAGTGGGGGAGAACCAGCCCAAGATCCTGGATGAAGGACAGGACACCAAGGGATGGTTCTACCTCTGCACCCCATTCCCCACAGGAACCAAGGAATTTATTTACCTAGGCACCTGGATTTCTGAACTCTGGAGGGCCTCTCTAATGGTCCCGCCCACCGACCTAGACCAGTTTAATTCCTAGCTTTCTGCTTATCTCCCAGTGCTGTCCACACCCTCTCATTGAAGCAGCTTTTGTTTGCTTGTGGTTCACCTATCCTCCAGCAAGGACAGCCATGGATAACTCCCTCCCCTTCTCCCCCACCGAAAACTACCCAGAGCTAGCTTCTGTAAGACCTCAGTACTGCTCTCACAACAAACCCTCCTGGCTCTGCTCTCTGTACCTTCCCTGCCCCTACTTTTCTCCTTAGAGATCCCTTCTTCCCCCCCAGCTTCACTGACCTCAGAAACCCAGATAGCCACTTCTGGAGAGGCTGAGGCAGAAAATTAGAAAAGGAAATAGGGTGAAGAGAAGTGGGATCATGGTGTTTGAAAGTCTTTCCATTTCCCCTTTTCCCTCCATCTCCGGCCCCACTACCATTAGGGGGTTGCCTACAAATCTAGGGAATGGGCAGCAATTCATCTTGTTCCCTACCTTCCCTAAACAGTGTTACCTGAGTGGAATCTGCATTTTGTTCAACCCTCACCCTTATCTCTTATGCCTCCTTCCTCCAATCTTTTCTTAGATCCTTGTTTGACTTGTTTTTTAGTCCTGTCCAACTCTCAGTAAATCCATTTGGGATTTTCTTGGCAAAGATACTGGAGTGGATTGCCACTTCCTTCTTCAGTTCATTTTACAAATGAGAAATTGAGGCAAACAAGGTTAAGTACATGAGGCCAATTTGAACTTAAGAATTGACTTCAAATTGGGTACTCTATCCACTGTGCCACCTGATTCTATGTCAACACACCTCAGATTGTTTTTTATCTAAACTATAATCCTGAATTTGATTAGAGCTTTTTAAAATAATTTTTTAAATAAATAAAAGTGTATTTTCTCTCCTTCCAATCTCTCTCCAGTGACTGGGAGGGTAAAAAAACCAAAAATTTTTTAACAAAAACTGATAGTCCAACAGATTCCTGGGTTGCTCCTGACCCAAAGGATAGGTCTTCTTCTACCCCTTATTAATTTAAGCTTTTAGCCATAATCATGATAAAAACATAAGATCATAGAATTGAAGATTTAGAGATGAATGGGACCTATAAAGTATGATCTAGCAAGAGTCTTCATTTTATCTATCTATCTATCTATCTATCTATCTATCTATCTACCTATCTAGGTTTGTTTTGACCCCAAGTTTTTCTATCTAGCCTAAGCTGGAAGTCCAGGGGTCACTTACAGGCCCAGGCCCACCACTAATTGACACAGAAGCTTTAACTTCTGAAATGGAAGAGTTTTCCTCTCCTCAAGACAATCTAGACTCAGTCTGTGATGGGCAAACTTTTTAAAGTGGGGGCCAAAGGAAAGGAAATGCTCATCTGTCAGTCTGTTTCTAAGGCAGCTCTTTTGAAGTTTCATTGTATTGTATCCTACTCATTGTACTCATCAGATTAGAAATAATGTCCCATGACAGGATAGAACATTTCAGGCCCCCCCCCCCCCAAATCTGGCCCGCCAGCCGTATTTTGCCCATCACTGGGCATCTTTTTTGCCCATCTTTCCCTCCTGAGGGTTCACCATATTGTTGGTTATTAGCTCACTGTGACTTAGAATTGGAACTCAAGTAGTCTTCCAGCTTTAGCCTCTCCAGAAACAGAAACTTTGAGTGTGTGCCACCATGCCTAATTATATAATTCCTCATTTAAAAAAAAAGTTATTCTTTATTTCTTTTTTTCCAAATGTTTAACTTCCACTAATATCTTCTGTTTTCACATCACCTTTGTTTAAAAATATGTATATTTCCTTCTCTGCTCCCCTGTAAACTAACTCTTATAACAAAGAATAAAGTAGGAGGGGGGAAAAGCAGTTAAAAACTAAAGGCCACTCCAACCCAATCCAACAGTGCATTAAATGTTGTTTCCATTGTACTTCAACTCTATAAGTAAGTGAGGAAGGTTCATTTTCTCATTTCCTCAGAACCCAGCTTGGTCATTATAATTACACAATGTTCAAATTTTTTTGGGAGGGGGGGGTTCCTGCTTGCTCTCCCCACGCCCCATTTGTGTAGTAATTTGATAAACATTTGTTAAGTGTCTACTATATATTAGGCACTGTGCTAAATGCTGGGGATACAAAAAGAGGGGGAAAAAAGTTCCTGCCATCAGTCTGTTTCTGTTCCTCTCTCAATGAGTATCTGCCCTGTAGTCAGTTCCTTGATACTACAAAAAGTGTCTCTGAATATTTTGGCGTATATTTGATGTTTCCTTCTGCCATAGAGGAAGTTTCGGAGAAACACCGTGTCATCTTGAGGGAAGAGAGAGAAGGCAAAGCAAACTATAGCCACCATCTTGACCACCATCTCTCTTTAGATCCTGATGGGGATAGCCCCAGGGCTCTAGAACTCCCAAACTTTGGAAATACCAGTTCCTCTAGCCCAGAGTCCTTAGATATCATCTTGTGAAGCAATTCTTATGCAGCAGGTTATCACTCTTGCAGGTGCTGTGGTCACAGCTACTAAGGACCCAGAAAAGAAAAGTCTCCCCACCTAAGTCCTCGAAAATTTCAAGTGATTCAACTTCAGAGGCTTTGCCCTCTGCTTTGTGTCCACAGCCCAAGGACCACTTAGCCACTAAAGAGATTTTCCTAAAGTGCAGATCTGGTCATGTAAGTTCCCTACTCAGTAAACTCCAGCAGCTTCAGGTTGTCTCCAGGAGCAAAGATAAAATGCTCTGGCATTCAAAGCCCTTCATAACCTAGCCCCCTCTTACCTTTCCAAGTCTTCTTATACCTTATTCCCCAACATGCACTCCAGTGACACTGGCCTCTTGTTTCCTCTAGGAGCAAGGCATTCCATCTTTCAGGCCTGTACATTTTCTCTGGCTATCTTCCATGTTTGAAATGTTTTATCTACCTCCACTCCAACTACTGAATTCCCTGGCTTCCTTTAAATCACAACTAAAATCCTACCTCCAGGAAACCTTCCTTAACCCCTCTTAATTCCATTGCTTTCCCTCTGTTAATTATTCCCTATTTATTTTCTATATGGCTTGCTTTGTATATATTTGTTTGCAAGTTGTTCTCCCCCATTAGATTTCAAGCTCCTTGAGAGCAGGAACAATTTTGCCTTTTGTGTGTGTGTGTGTGTGTGTGTGTGTGTGTGTGTGTGTGTCCAGTGCTTAGAACAGTACTTAGAACATAGTAGGCTCTTTTAAAAAAAACAAAACAAAGCCAACCCTTTCTTTTTGTCTTAGTATCAATTCTTTCTTTCTTTTTTTAAAGCCTTACCTTCTGCCTTGGAATAGAACCTGAATATTAGTTCCAAGGCAGAAGAGTGGTAAGGACTAGGCAATTGGGGTTAAGTGACTTGTCCAGGGACACACAGTTAAGAGCAACATAGAACAGATTTGACCAGGACCTCCTGTCTCCAGCTTAACTCTCTATCCACTAAATCACCTGCCTGACCCCATAGTCCATCTCTTAATAAATATTTATTGAATTATATCGAAGGCCATGGAACTTTTCCATCTGCCTTGTAGCTGAAATTTACTTTATATATTGCCTGTCCCTCCCCCCACCCCACCCCCAAATGTGAGCACCTTAAGAGCAGAAACTATCTTGCTTTTTAATTTTCACCCCCCAGTGCTTTTCACATACTAAGCTCTTAAGATGGGCTTTAATTAATTCATTGATCTCCTTGGGGCTACAGGTTTAGCAGTGGAATCTCAAAGGGCAATTTAGTTAATTTTTAAAAACTTAATTCCAAATTTCATGCCAGCTTGTCAATCCTCTTATTTTTCAGAGGAGGTTTTTGGTGGTGTATAAGCTCAATAAGTCATTTGTGGGAGATGACATCCAAAAGGCATAAGTACTACCTTAGACCACATTGAGAGACATTGTGTGCAGAAAATGTCTAGGTCAGATCACATCTGGAATATTAAGTTCAGAGGTAGCTGAACAATGTATTTGTGTCCCAATTTTCCTACATCTCCTCCAAAAGCAATCTGATAGGTGTGATATGGTATCTCAAAGTTGTTTTAATTTTCATTTCTCTAATCAATACCTTTAAGAAGGTCAAGATGGAGAGCTTTCAGAGGCATGTGACCTAGATGGGGAGGGACTCTGAGATCATCCCACATGATAATCAGTTCAAAGAATTGAGAGTGATCTGTAAAAGAGTTATCTATCTTCACATACTTGAAAGGCTGAGGAAGACTTGAGGAAGAAGGATTAGATTGATGCAGCTTGACTTCAGGAGATAGAACTAGTACAACCAGTTGTAAATTAAAGAGATGATGCTGATTTTAGTTCAATTAAGAAATCACTTCCTAACAATTCCAACAATTCAAAAGTGGAATGAACTGTGTTGTAGGAGATTATGAACTTTTTGGATATTTTCTTTCTTTAAAAAAAAAAAACAAAATTTGTTTTTCAATTATAGGTAGAAACAATTTTTAACAATTGTTAGTTTGACATTTTGTGATTCACATTCTCTCCCTCTGTCCCTTCCCCACTCCCCAAAGCTGTAAATACACTGAGGCCCCAGACTTCCCCCAAAGTCACACAGATATTAATTGCCAGAACTTGAACTAAAATTAACCCAGGACCCCTGATTCTAAATCAGACCTTCTTTATATATTACAAATGTTGTCTCAAGTTGTAATTGGGGGCAGGGACATCTAGGCTTCAGTAACTTCTCTTTTGTATGATGTGTTCTATTTTTAATTACAGTTGTCTATAAAAAGGCTCTACTGGAAATTCTCTGAGCAGATAATGCAAGGCCTTGAATGATAAACTTAAATCTTTGATCTTTACAGAATCAGAGAATTTAGAAGTTGGAAGGAACTTCATAGTCCAATCCATATATGAAAAAGAGTTCCACCTATGCCATCCCCCTAAAGTGGCCATCCTGTATCTGTTTAAAAAACTCCAGTGAAAGTAAACTCAATAACTCTTAAAGCAAGCTCATTTTTCACTTCTGGATAGCACTTATTTAAAAATATTTTTAAAATAATTTTATTCAAAGATATTTTATTTTCCCAATTACATGTAATAAGATAGATATTATTTTTAAAGAAAATTTTCCTTTCAGGAACAGGCAAAGGATCTGTGTCCATAAAGAGAACTCTTGTTGTGGGAGTCAATATAGACTTGACCTGTTTATGACTTCATGGATAAGTCTGGTGATATTGCTTGAGGCCCAGAATCTCCTAGCTAGCAGATATCAGAAGTGAAATTAGGACCTCTTTTCTTCTAAGTCCAGCATTCTATTTGTACCTTCTGTCTTGGAATCTCCACTAAGTATAGGTTCCTAGGCTGAGAAGTGGTAAGGGCTAGGCAACTGGGGCTAAGTGACTTGCTCAGGATTTCACACAGCTAGATAGTGTCCGGGGTCAGATTTGAACCAGAACCTCTGATCTCTACAGAGATTCACTGAGCCATCACCTAGCTGTCTCTCTATTCTATGCTTCCTCTTCCCAATCTCTTATGTGCAGACTATATTTTCCATTTTATAACTTCCATTCACTATTCTTATTTCTGCTATCTGAGGTCAACAGAAAATGTGAAATTCCTCTTCTAATATATAACCCTTCAAATAAACTCCATGAAGGTAGAAACTGCTTTTCATTTTTGTGTTTGAATCTCCAATTCCAAGCCCTGTGCCTGGTACATAGTAGATGTTTAATAAATGATTTTCATTCACTTATTAACTTATTATGTCATCCTTATATTTTCTCCTCTTCTAGTAATCCTTTTGTGGCATAATTTAGAGGACCTTCACCATCCTGGTAGCCTTTCTTTAGACACTTTCCAGTTAATTTATATGGCTCCTAAAATGTAGGACCCCTGAACTGAACAGAGGACTTCTGATGTGGTCTGACTAGGGTAGAGTACTTCGGGATTATGTTCCTTAGTCCTAGACTCTCTGTCCCTTAGTATGGCCCAAGATCACATTAACTCTATCAGTTTCTCTTTCACAGTGTTGATTCCTATTGAGATTTCAGTTCAGTAAAACTTTAAGGTCTCTATCAGAGGACTATTAGCCATACCTCTCCCACCTGGAACTTGTGATATAGATTTTTTGAACCAGAGTATAAGATACTACATTTATCCCTATTAAATTTCATTTTCTTAGATTTAGCCAACATTCTCTCCTGTCAAAATCCTTTCAGATCTTGATTCTCTCATTCAATGTGTTAGCTGACTGCTTTTATTTATTCCATTTGTAAATTCAAAAAGGCATTCATGTTATCTATTCCTGTTTCTTTTTTTCTTGATTAATTAGGAAAATTTCCCCATGGTTATATGATTCATGTTCTTTCCCTCCTTCTCCTCCCACCCCTCTCCCATAACCAATGCGAAATTCCATTGGATTTTACATGTTATTCCTGTTTCTAAGTCATTGATTAAAAAAAAAAAAAACTAAACCACCCCAAGCAAAACATAGATTCTTGGGACATTTCCACTAGAGATAATTTAATATCAATGAGGTTGTCAACATGGAATCTAGAATCAGTTTGGGGGCTTCTAGATTCTGCATTGTGATTTGATGACCCCCAGTTTGGGGGCTTCTAGATTCCATGTTGTCAAGTTCAACCAGCATTTTCTGATTTGTTGATAACTATGTCATTTAGCCAGTCTGGAATCTGCCTGACTAAGCTATTATCTAACTCATATTTCTAAGTTTTGTTCCACTAGGATAGTTTGAATGATTTTATCAAATACTTTGCTAAAATTTAAGTTGATAGCTATAGAATTTTCCTGCTCTATTAAGACACCAGGGGTGTCTCTCTGACTTAGGGGATGTTTCTGCAGCACATTTAATTTCTGTGGAGAACTTAGAAGGTTCTGGAAATTCTTAAAGGGAAACAGTTGTGAGATACCTGGAAATAATTTTGGCTCACAGGTCTTGGGTATCCTTTTCCTCTTATTGGCCCTGAAAAACTTCCTATCTCACTATGGTGAACATAATGTTGCTATAGTGATTGGACTGAGATTTGGGGATTGTTACCTTTGGGTAAAACTGTCATAATTTGCTACATCCCAAGGCTTTATCTGCTGATGGAAGAACCAAATCTGGAATGCCCTACACCTAGAAGCAAGTCTAATTCTGAAGCAGCACCTGGAGGTAAGAAAGACCATGAAACATTGCACAGAAGACTAGAGAGGCCTGGTGAGATGGAAATCAAGGGAGATGTTGGCTCTTCACATGTCTGCATCTTCCACAGCTCTAGTAACCATCCAAAAATTTGAGCCTGCCTCTTTCAAAGTCCTCCCATCTCCAAAAGTTCCTTTCTCTATTCAGGATCACTATCCAGTACCACTGACCACTTTTTGTCAATAAATGGTCATCTCTTTATACAATTCACAGACCCTTGCAAGCACTCTCAGAGTGTCATTCGGTGCACTACTCACCGGTCAAGTCAAAAAGCATGTATTAAGCACCTATGTGCCACATTATAAGGATACAAAGGAAAAAAAAAACAATCCCTGTCAAGGAGCTTACAATCTAATGATGGGAGGAGAGAAAACATGTCAACAAGTATGTGCAGATCAGATAAATATTTACAGTAGAAATGGGAAATAATGAACACAGAGAAGATAATAATGTTAAGAATTTTTGCTGAGGACTTAAAGGAAACTCTTCATCCTAGGCCTTAACCTGTTGTTCACATCCAAGATCTAACTTTCTGTCTGAGAGTGCTTGATAGTAAAAATGAAAATGCCATATACATTCATAAAGTTTTCAGTTTTGTGCACAAAATTTCTGAACCCAAGTTGCAAGTAATGGCAGCCATTGTTCAGAAGAGTGGCAGGATGAGGGTGATGTTTTGGGAATATTACTCCACAGTAGTATCAAGATTGTTTGGAAGAGGGGCAGCTAAGGTGGTTCAGTGAATAAAGTTTGAAGTCTGGAGATGGGAGGTCTTAGGTTCAAATTTGACCTCAGATTCTTCCTAGCTATGTGACTATGGATAAGTCACTTAAACCCATTTGATTAATTCCCACTGCTCTTCTACACTGGAATGGAGTCTTGATTTTAAGACAGAAGGTAAAGGTTAAAAAAACAAAAAAGACTGATTGAAATGAAGAAAATGGAAGCAGAGTGATCTGGCAGGGGACCACTGCATTGGTATGGTTGTGAAGAAATCAGAAAACTTAATAAATTTTAATAAATCTTATAAGACACTGTATTAATCACTGGAAATGCAAAGATGAAAAACAGCACAGTTCTATCCTTATTGACCTCATCCTCTCATAGATGGAAAACAAGTGCATTTCAGCTGAAGGAGTTTTCATGAACTTGGAATAGAGTAGTGGCAATAAGAAAAAGAAGGAAAGAATAGATACTGAAAACATTTTAAAACAAATATCAATAGGATTTGGTGACTGATTTGGGATGAGAGGGATCAACCTTTGTTGATAGGAATAGACATAGAGAAGTCAGGAGGGGGAATGGATTTAGGAGAGAAGATGTATTTATTTTTGAACATGTTGAGTTTGAATTTACAGAGGGACATTTGAATGAAGATATTCAGCTGGCAGTTGGAGAATCAGGACTGGAGTTCAGAAGAGAGGCTGGGGCTGGAACTAAAGATATAAATGACCATGAAGTCCCCTATTTGCCTTTTTAAATTGGAGTTAGCTGGGACTTAAGGAGAAAGACCTGTCAGAGTCCAAAAGAGAACAGAGTTTTAAGGAGACAGAAAGCACTCATTCTATTCACTTTCTCCCTGTGTCTGACTTTCTCAAAATATTTTCTTTCTTCCACTGAGTACCTGTTTGACACTTTATATGTGCCAAATCTCTGATTTTTCTCTGCCTAAATCAGTGTTTTTTTCCTCTCCCTCTCTTTGTCTTTTTGTTTCTCTTTTTCTTCATCTGTTTGTCTTTATATTTTCCTGCTTTCTCATTTTATTTCTGCAGCTTTGTTCTTTTCCTGAGAATGGTCTTTTCACCTAACCTTTTCCCTGTTTCATTACTTCCCTTCAATAGTTTGGAAGACCCCATGAAGGACTTTTATACTAATGAGCACCCACAAAGGAGTTTCAGAAGGGGTAAACATAAATTGGTAGTTATGATGTCAACATCCCCAAGTGGGATCCTCTTTTCCCTGACCCCATTCATCTCTTCTATATCCCAGGGTAGCTATACCTGGTGGGGAGGGGACCAGAGGAGTGATGGTGAGGACAATGATATTAACACTAATATTCAGAACAGAACAGCCTTGCCCCCTGGACAAGCCTAAAGGGGGCGTGGCCAATCTGCCCCCAGTTTCCCCCTCCAATTTGCATATTCATGAAGCTGGCCTGGCCATAGCCTAGGAGGTGGAGCCTCTGGGGGGTGGGAATAGGGCGGACTTCTCCCCCCTCCCACAAGCTGACTGGTATATACAGCAGCAGCCTCAGCCCCTGTTCCCGCACTGCTGAGAAGCTGAGCCTTCGTCCTGCGACCCCCGCCCCAAGTTCTTTGCTGCTCCTCGCACAGCTGCGCCCTCCTTCGCAGCCCCCTACCCCTCCAGCATCCAGCCGACGCCGCCACCTTTGCCTGCCTCGTACTTCCACCAGGGATTCTGTGCGTTGTCGCCCCTGCTGCCTTTGCCTTCCGCAGCTCTTACTCCAGCCGACTCCCCCGGCTTCCCTACTCCACGCGGCTTCTTCGCACCCCAGCTTTCACATCCTCGTCGGGCCGCTTATTTTACACCCACTGTTGCTTCTTCTTTGGGCTGTTTTGGGGGGCCGCTGCAATCCCCCCTTTGTGCTTTGCTCCTCCCCACTCTGCGTTCACTGCACCCCCTTTTGGTTGCCTTTAGTCCTTCTGTGCCTAGCGCCTTTTCCCCCTTTCCCCTTCATCTCCGCTATAGCCACTGGTGCTCCCTCTCCCTCCTCGGGGCATCGCACCGGAGAATCCAAGGCAGAGAGCCTCCCGCCAGCCGGGCTCGACTCCCTTAGGGGTCTTCACAGCCGGTTGCGCGTAGGCTTTCTCGAAGCTCCCCCACCCTCGGCGCCCCAGCTAGCGCCCCCCCCCGGCCTTTTCATCCCCCTTCTCCAGGCCTGCTTCGCCCCCAGCCCCAGAGCCGCAGAGATGGTCAATGAAAAGGACAAGAAGACCCGTGGACAGGTGCTGGAAGAATGGAAAGAGTTCGTGTGGAACCCGCGGACTCGCGAGTTCATGGGCCGTACCGGGAGCAGCTGGGGTACGAGGCTGGGGGCCAGAGGGTCTCTGAAGTCAAAACGAGAGAGGGAGGGGAGAACTGGATGCTTGGGTCCTTGAGGACAGCGGGATCTGGAAGAGACAAGACAAATCGTCTGCCTTCCTGGCCCAGTGGGGAGAAGGGGATTGGGTTGGGGGTTGCAGAGAGATCCCTTTATTATACGGACCAATCTGCTCCCCATTCGGGACCCTAACGTCCAGCTTTCCCCCTGATGGCGCTCTGGGCTTTGGGAGCAGTATTCGTCGGGTCTAATCTTCCTGGCTGCTGCGGAGGTGGAGAAAGTAGGTCACGGCTGCCTTCCCACCCCCCATGGAGCCCCCACAAGCTGGGGTCCCCAGCGTTCACATGTTTTCTCCCTTCTCTCACTGGATTTCTTCCTTCTAAAATGTTTTTCTCTTTTCTTCCTGCCCCCGCCCCCATAGCACTTATTTCTACCCATGTATGAGGGAACCCACCACCAAACCTTGTATATTTTTAGATCGAGCCCCACTCCATAATTCCCAAGTATTCGCGAGTGGGCAGGTCCTGGATCACATGCTGGTTCCCTTTGGGGTCCAGAGAGTTTGTTGTCAGGGTTTGGGAATGGGGATGAAGTTTCTTTATAGTTTGTTTCTTCTAGCCCAGATTATTTTAGACATCTAAGGTAGTGGTGTGGACAGAGGGTGCTGTAAAGGAGGACTTTAAGGTTTGAGTTTAATTGCCTGTGATCCTGTGACATTTGAGGCTTTTGAAGTGGAAGTGGCCATTTGAATTTGGCTTGTGGGATTTGGCTGCTTGTGTTGTAGTGTGGAGTTGTGGTGGCTGGTGTGGTCATTAGGTGGTGAGATATGCACAGCCCTTGCTCTTGGGGGTGGGGGTGGGGGTTGGGAGGTGGGGATGACTTGGGAGACTTGAGGGACTGCAGCAGTTTCCAGGTGTGTTGTTTTTCTTGGGGTTAAGCTTCTGTGTCTTGAAATCATTAGGTGACAGCAGTTTGGGATCTAGACCTGAGGAACTGAACAAGGAATTTGAGTGGAAAGTCTTGTGAGTTGGGTAATTGTAAAGTTATTTGACTCTGAATAAGATCCTAGGATTTGGAGAGGCTTGGAAGGCTAGAATGGTTACTTCTGTAATTTTCAATAGAGGAATTGATTTTATGGTTTTGGGGGTTAGAAGAAGAGTCATTCCATTTTGTATAACAGTAACAGTAACCAAATGTCCAAGCACTATTAGTGTTTTCTTTTGGATATGTGTGAATTTGTGTGTTTGAGACTAAAGAGTGAGAGGGAACAAGAGGAGAATAATTGGTGTGTGTGCATTTTTGTGGTATGTGCAAATGTGTTGAGGGAATTGTGTTGGGCTGTAGGCTGAGTATTTTTTACAGTTTATAGTTTTGGCCTGGAGTGGTAGTTTTTTTTTTTTTTTTTAACCCTTAACTTCTGTGTATTGGCTCCTTGGTGGAAGAGTGGTAAGGGTGGGCAATGGGGGTCAAATGACTTGCCCAGGATCACACAGCTGGGAAGTGTCTGAGGTCAGATTTGAACCTAGGACCTCCTGTCTCTAGGCCTGACTCTCAATCCACTGAGCTACCCAGCTGCTCCTTGGAGTGGTAGTTCTGGAAAACTACTAGGGTTATAGGACTGTGATGTGTTGTCACACAAACCTGTTCAATACTATCCTCAGAATTATATACATGACTCTGCTGTACTCTTCTTCTTGAGGCTGTAGTTCTGAGACTGTTCTAGAAAGATGGCTGTGCCTTTTCCAGAGGGTTGTGGTAGCACTGAAGGTGTTGGTTAGGCAACAAGTATTTTTTTTTCAGCATTTACTACGTGCCAAGATTTGGTCTCATTGCTTGGCCCATGGGTCTTATGTGTCTTCCCTCCACACAGTTGTTATTGTGGGGGCTTGATACACATCAAGGGCTCTCTGGGAGAACATCCCGGTTGTCCACCATAACCCAATACATAATATATGAGCTTGTGCTTCATGATGTGAAGCTGGTGGGGTTGTGTGTGTGTGTGATTTTGTTGCTGATCTGTAAGCCAGCTGGGAAGGAGGAAGAGCAGAGCTGAGTACAGCAGGGAGTCAAGGGCTGGAGCCAGATGCTTATGTCTAGGGTGACCTTTGAGGTCTTTTCCAACATCAGTCTCTTAACCCTTCCTTCCCCTTTATAGCCTTCATCCTCCTCTTCTACCTCGTCTTCTATGCGTTTCTAACTGCTTTGTTCACCCTTACCATGTGGGTCATGCTGCAGACTCTCTCAGACCACATCCCCACATACCAGGACCAGCTTGCAACACCAGGTAAGCAAATTTTTCTTTTCTCACCCTAGGGGTAGTCCTACCCATTTGACCACTTCTCCCAGGAATCCCCTGCAGGCCATTAATTAAACTTCCAAGTAAGGAACTGAGCCTGACCTCACTTATCCACTGCCTCTCCTAAGGTCTTTGGGCCCTCCCTCCAACTCATTGTCTTTGAAAATTGTGTGTACTATGGAAAGTGATGCTGGTATCACAGTTTCTTGGAGATGCCTATTTTCACCTCTTTCCCCACTTCTTTTCCCCACTGGAACTTGAATTTACCTTAGCTACTAAGTTCCTTTCAATCTGTCTTGATTCTTTTGTGTTCCTTGAACCCCTCATCCCTCTTTCAGGCCTGATGATTCGTCCTAAGACTGAAAACCTTGAGGTTTTGGTCAACCTCAGTGACTCCCAAAGCTGGAAGAAGCATGTGGAGATACTTGATAAATTCCTGGATCGTGAGTGTGGGGTTTGGGTGCTCAGGTTCCTAAGGGAAGGGACAAAAGTATCTTCATGGCCTGGGATGGGCAGGTAGGGAAGAGAACTGAGAAGGAGACATTTGGCTCACACATGTTTTTCTACTCCTACAGCCTACAATGACTCAATCCAGGCCCAGAAGAATGATGTCTGCCGCCCAGGGCACTACTATGAACAACCAGACAATGGTGTTCTCAACTATCCCAAGCGGGCTTGTCAGTTCAACAGGACACAACTGGGTGACTGTTCAGGGCTTAGTGACCCTACCCACTATGGCTACAGCACTGGTCAGCCCTGCGTCTTTATCAAGATGAACCGGGTACTATAGGCAGTTGGGTTCCCTGGAAAAAAAGAATCTAGGGTTTGGGTGGAGGTGGGGTGGGAGAGAATAACTCTCTTGCAAATTCCTTCTTTGCCCAGGTGCTAAGGGGAACCATGCTTTTCTTGGTTGTTTGGCTCCCTAAGGGAAAATAAGGGGTTGGGGGAAGGATGGGTGGGGGGCTAATGAATGCCTGACATTAACCCTCCCTGCTCTTTCCAGGTCATCAACTTCTATGCAGGAGCCAATCAGACCATGAATGTTACTTGTGTTGGGAAGGTGAGATTGGGTAACTTCCAAGTTGTCCTAGTCCTTATTACTGTTCCTAGAATTCATCTTTCTCTCTTTTCCTTTCTCTCAGAGGGCCCGAAACCAAAGGGACAAGGGGGTAAGAGAAGCTAGTGGTTAGAATGAAGGGGAGTCTTAGATCCTCCTCAAGTTCATCTGGACCCCAAGGTGCTTCCACACCTACTTAGTCTTTGATTAGGATAGCTCCTACTGCATAGAAGCTTCCTATTGAGTAGAGTCAGCCCCTTTCCTAGGCTTTACTAAGTTTTATTAACTTCACTAACTTTTCTCCCTCTTCTCCTGATTTTTTTTCCTATTGCCACCCACTTTCTCAAGTTTTCTTTAGCTACTAAGTAGATAATGGATGCTTAGTCTCTATCCACACTCATTTACTTTAGGAATTGCTACCTTACCCTACCCTCCACCCCCATCCTTGCTTTTGCTTGTTGCCCTTTCACATCTTTATTCTTTCTTGGTTCTGTTCCAGAAACCAGTCCCTGAGGAAGGGGTAAGAGCTCCAGGAGTGGGTGGGAAGGGTAGGAAGTATTAGTTCCATCTCCATTGGAATGGAAACCACCTCTCATTCAGAGGTGATAGATGATCTCCCCATCTGTTGGAAGAGACACTAGGTTCCCTCATTTAGGGTTTTTGATAGGGGGAGACAGGATTTGACCTAGGGCATAGACATAAAGAGAACAGGTTATAGTAAAATAATAGGAAGAGATATGAGACAGACCTCAGTTGATTTAATTTGTTATTTCTCTGTTAATCATGAGTAAGTAGAATATTTTTTCATGACTTTGATTTCACCTTCTGAAAACTTCATGAGGCAGAGATTTGTTTTGCTGGTAGAGATTCTGAATTGTAGGCTCATTCCTGTGGGTTGCATGGGTCTTCCATCTCTAACAATACCATCCCCTTTCATTCATTCTCCAGAGGAATGAGGATGCTCAAAATCTTGGTGACTTTGCTATGTTCCCTGCCAATGGCAATATTGACCTGATGTATTTTCCCTACTATGGCAAGAAGTTCCATGTAAGTCCAATGTGGGGTTGGGGTAGATTCTGGGATTCTCTCTTCAAGGGAAGGGTCAGGTGGTTCCCAGTTTCCTGAAGGAAACAGTTTTACTGGGCAGCTGGGGAAAACCCTAAAAGCAAGGGTTGTGGTTAGATGTTAATGGTTCCTTCACTTATTTCCCCTCTACACATTTCCACAGGTGAATTACACGCAGCCCCTGGTGGCTGTGAAGTTCATGAATGTGACCCCCAATGTGGAAGTAAATGTTGAGTGCCGCATTAATGCAGTCAACATTGCTACTGATAATGAGCGGGACAAGTTTGCTGGCCGAGTAGCCTTCAAGCTCCGAATAGTAAAAAAGACCTGAGCCTACTTACTTGCAACCCTCCCTCCCCTTCTCCCTGTCTCCCCCAGGGCTTTATGGAATGTGCTTTCTGGATGCCTCCTTCCCTGCCTGATCTCCTTTCCCTGTCCTTCTTCCCCAACCCCCTCCTTGCCCCAAAGGTATTTTAAAAAACCCGGAACTATAATTCCATCCACACCCTTTCTCAACTCCCATCCCTGTTGGGTGGTAGCCATTTTGATTGCCTAGAAGAATACCTTCTCTCACAGTAGCTATACAGGATGTTTAGAGCAGGGTGGCCATCTTTGCCTCTTTATTGTCCAGTTCTATTCCTTATGCTGTCCTGGTTCTTCTTTGGCTACAGTGGAATGCTCCTACAATAACCCCTTCTCCCCCACCTTTCTCATTTATAAGGAGCCAACACATGCTCCCCCTTCTCAGTCTTCATGGCTTCCTTGGTAGTTGTGGTGAGAGTGGGTCTTGGTGGTGGTGGTCATTCTTCTACCCTTCTACCCTTTCAAAGCTACAGATGGATTACAGTGTTCTGGGAATAAGATATCTGGGAAACTGTCTTGGCCTTCCTTCCCCACCTAATTTACTAATGCTGCCCCCTTTCCCTTTCCTCACCAAAAGCTCTTTTGGTGTTCATTTTTAAGTGAACGACGGGATCTGTCCACCTTTTTCCCCCTTCTCCATTTTCTACCCATTTCCTTCTGAAGCCTTTAAATTTTGCCATTTCTTGGGTCTCCTATTTCCAATTCCCTATCCCCATATGGTGGATGTCTGAGCTGAAAAAAATGGGGTGCCCTCTTCCCTCCCCTGGGCTCTAAGGAGGGGTATTTAGAACAGGGATGCCATTTTGTTTCTTTTTGACTGGAAATTCAAAAATTCCCATCCTTCCTATAACCTTGTGACTGCTGCTCCAAAAGGCTATTTAGACATGTAGTCAATTTTATCTCTGCATGATTTCCTTATAAACATTTCCCTGGAGCATTTTCTTTCCACCCAGCTCCATTTTTCCAGAGTTTTGGGTGGCCATCTTTGAACTGATTTTGTCCCGGGTAGCCCCCTTGGAAACCTTATCTGGCCATGGTAATATGCCACCTCCTTTCTCTGCGCTCCCTAGTCTAGCTTTTCTTGGCAAATCTAACACTCTCTTTCCACTTAATATCAACTTGAAAGTTTTAAATACTCCTCACTTTTGAAAATGGCTCCTCCTCCTCCAAACCCCCTTTACCTTTTTAGCCCCATAATTCCCATAAAATGTTTAAAGAGGCCCCTACTCAGAAGTATTTTTTTAATCACAGAGGTGTTTTAATACTTACTCCTTTTTTCCCATCCCAATCCAGTCTCCCCTATTAATGCTGCACTCTTCCTTGGGATCTGTCCCTTTTCTCTTGAAATCAGGCAAGGCCTGGGTTCAAATCCTGCCTTTGATACTTATTACCTGTGTGACCATGGGCAAATTTTTTAATCTCTTTGAGACTCAGTTTCCTCATCTGTAAAATGGGGATAATACCTGTAGTTCCTATCTCACAGGGTTGTTGTGAGGTAAAATGAGATTAATGTATGTAAAACATGTTTCAAAACTTAGTTAGATATAAATGTCAGCTATTATTTTGTCTCACCCCAACCTCTATTCCCATTTCCTCTTATCTCCGGACCCCCAGAAGCCTGTCTCTGCAGTTATTTAATGCCTGTGTCAGATCTACTGTAAAAGATAAAGTACAATACAACGAGATTATATACATATATACATATATATATATATATATATATATATATATCACACCCATCTTGTTTTGTGTCTTGTATTTTCTTTTTCTGTGGTTTTAAGGGAGAAATGGAAAAGGTAACATGAGTTAGGTGAACTAAGGCCAATTGTTTGTCTAGGACCAGCTTGTTCAGATTATCTAGGCTGTTGGTTTCTGACTTCCCTGCCTTGTGGCACATTTCCTGTTCTTCTAATTTGTCCTTCTGAAGAAGTCTCTCAATTCAGATAGCATTAGCGGAATATTTAATCTGTATGGCACTTAGCTAGCCAGGATCTGAAGAGATCATTCATTCATTCATTCATTCATTCATTCATTCCAGTTCTAAAGAAGGGTAGGCACTCTTTCACTGTGGTTCCTGGACTTAAGCTCTATCTGGGGAGGCAAAGGCACTCTCTTAAAAGACCTGGAGAACACAGATAATGGACTCTTAAGCAATATCTCTTGGAGTTGAAAGAGCTTGGGTTTGGATGCCACTTCTGTTACTGATCTTTTGGTTAGATAAGGCTAGAGCATCCACCTTATGGGACCGAATATTGGTAAATTCTGAGTAATCAGCTCTTTAGGGGTCGAGAAAACCAAAGAGTGAATGGAGCCTGAGAAAAGGGGCTAAGGGAGATCATGTGGTAATCTTGCCCCAAAGACTGAGAAAGTGAGGATTCCCAGATTCAACAAAGGAACTTGTGCTGGGCCTCTCTGGGTAGAGGGTTATTAGCATTTGGTTTTATTTTTTCTGGAAGGATCTCAGAAAATATGGCTTTTGAGACTTAAGGGGGAATAGCAGAATCCCAAGTATTAGAATTTTGGCGCTAGCGTAATTAGGTAGGACAGTGGATAGAGCACCAAGCACCAAGGTCTGGAGTTAGAAGGATCTGGGTTCAAATGTGATTTCACACGTCCTAGCTGTGTGACCCTGGACAAGTCACTTAACCCTGACTGCCTAGCCCTTACAGATACAGATCTACCTTGGAACCAACACTTAGTATTGATTCCAAGACAAGGTAAGGGTAAAAAAAAAAAATCTTGGTGTTGTGTATGGGTATTCTCTTTGGTTATGGGTTCTGAGGTAGTAGAGATTTGACCCTGAGCCTCGTCACTCTTGGGGCCTCTCTTAGGTCCAGAGACCTCCACCTCTCTCTTGATGCAGGGAGGAGGATTCTAGCACTTTGGAAAGCTAGATAACTGGTGGGAGGCTGAGTCCTTCTCTGCTTTACTCTCAACTGTCAAAGTTGAAAACAGAATGGGGAAAACACTGAGCCTCCTCTAAACCAACCCTGCCCTCCCATCCCCAAAAGTCTTTTCAAAGGTTTTCCTGGCAGAGTTTAAAGCTTCAATTCATCTAATCGTCTGGCACTCAGCCCAGCCTGAAGAGATGCCAGATTCCCTCCCCACCCCCATTCTAGCTCCCAGCTCTCACCTCAGCTGCCCCTACTTTTTCTGGGCACATCAGGACAGAAGCCCCCCAGCTCCTGCTTCTCAGGACCCAGGAATCTTGCTTCTCCGATGTTCCCATCCCCCACCCTCCTGGGAAGCAGATGGCCAACCTAGCTGCCTAGATTTGCTAAATTGGACCCTTAAATCCCATAATCCTTGAGGAAAGGCAGTAGTTCCATCCCTGGGGAAGCAGAAAGGGCAAAAGTTGAGTCCCTCCCCCTCTGGTCTGGCCCTCCTGGGGAAGGGGACAGTGGAGAGGATCTAGAGTTATGAATAGGAGTTGGGGGGTGTGTGGTGAATAAGACAGCCCCCCTCATTGTCATGCAGCTTGCAGACTGACCCAGTCCCCATGCTTTGTTTCACTCCTGGAACTAGGAGCCTGGCTCCATCCTCTTCACTCCCCACAACCCCCACCCTGGTTCCTTCCCTCTTCTCTAGTAATAGCACCTGCTCCCCCCCCAGAGGCCCCTAGCATTTTAGCGTCATCACATGGACAACTAGTATTAACTCTTTATTTGAAAATAAGAAATTCTATAAAAATAGCAAAAAGATACAAAAAAGGGTAAGAATTTGTGAGAGAGAACGAGGAAGGAGTCTGTGGGGACAGGGAAAGGGAAATTACAGTTCGCCTCACTTTATATTCCATTAATATGTTCCTGAGAATGTGGGCTAGAACTGGGATTCTTTTTTATGTCATTTTAATGTCAAATCCCGTTGGCAGCCTGATAAAAGTTAGGGATCCTTTCTCAAAATGTTTGTTGCCTACATTCATGATGGAAGGAGATACTAAACTTTAGTTAGAGGTGAGTGAGAATTAAAATATAATTTCACCGACCCACAAGGCCTATCAGCTCCCCAGGCTACAAAACACTTTGGTTGAAGCACATTATTAAATCCTGGGGGGTGGGTTGGGTAGGGTAGAAACAATACCTGGCTTGGGTGGGGAGGAGACAATTACAATTGAATAGCAACCCCCACCCCCACCTAGATCCTATTGCTGAGGTCAATCAATTTATGTGCCAACCCACTTTCCTGACATCCTTCTGGCCCCCTCCCCCACCTGCCTAGGGACACAAACTTAAGGGACAGGGGGATATGCTTTCCAAAATGACAGAACACCAATGACAGTTTCAAGAAGCCATAATAGCTCTAAGCAAGGACTCTAGGCTTAAAGAAAGGCAATTGTGGCAGAATGGAGAAGTACCCATACACTTGGAGTTCTGGGTTTAAATCCTATTTCTCATTTACTGTCAGTGACTGTGGCCAAGTGTCACAGTCTGTGCCTTAGTTCCCTCACCTATAAAACAAGGGGGTCTTTGAGGTCCTGTCTCCGTATTCAGATATGGCTGACCAACGAAGTAAGGGAACGTGGCCTAGTGGAGGAAGGGCTGAACAGAGAGTTAAGTAAGCCCCACTTGTCCTTAATTTTTCTGTTTTATCAAGGAACACTTTAATATTGTTTGAGGCTTGGAAGCTGGAAGAAGTGGGAGGGCTAAAGGCTTCAGAAGAGAAGATGAATGTGGGATATAAGAAACAGAGGATCTTTAGGGTGACATCAGTCCGAGTCAGGAACTTCATTTTTCACCAACAGTCTTTTGCCTTGACAGGGGGTGGAATCTCCTCTCTTGGACTTCAGTTGGCTGCAGAAAAGACAGTTGAGAGGAGATAAAAACTGGGAAAACAATCATTCAATAAGCACTTACTAGGTACCACCTGTATGGGGAATTTCTGTCCTCAATTAAATTTGCAAAGTATATTGGATACTCACATGAAAGAGCCACTTCCTGGGGGAGTATACAAACCAGGGCATTCAAATGTTTGGGCTATATCCCTAAGAGCTGAGGGAGCCTGGAACAAGGGCAGATCCTTACAGGATGGGAGTTATCAGGAAAGAGCTTTATCAAGGCTATTTACATCTTTGCCAGCTGTACCCTGACTGCCATGGCCAACTACACAGACCCATCAATTGTGGCAGAAGGAATTTTAGGTGGATTCAAATGACCCTCCTCTAGGGAAAAGAAACTCCTGCCGGGGTGGAAAATGTGGGATATCTTTTCCTTCAGAGATCTCTGACTGCCTGCATGGGTAGGCTGGCAGAGACTTAACTTGGAAGCTGGTAGGAGCTGGTGGGATGCTCACCTGCGGTGGGGGCGGCTCCCCTCAGGTTCTTTCCCACTGTGAGCTTCTTTCAGTTCCAAGGCTTCATTTATCTCCCGGAGCAGCTCATAGCGTTGTCTACCTCGGATCTAGGTTGAGAAGTGAAGATAATGATGACAAAAGGCACATGAAGAAAATACTTTAAATCCTGTTTGAAAACCTATTGTCACTGTTCTATGTACAAACCTCCAGTAAAAGGTAGATTTTGTAACTATTAAATTCTACAGAAGGAAGCTTATTTAATGTACAAATCTTGTTCCTCTAGTTAAATTTCACTTGGCAAAAGAATAGCTAAAAATGCCTGTTAGAAGGGGCAAAATTTCTCATTTCTTTGAGTAGAAAGTTATTTTCTTCTGATGAGGAAAAAGTGACTTGCATAGAAAAATATCTCCACATGAGTATAATGCTGGTTTTGGGGGGTTTTATTTTTGAGGCAGTCCAGGGCAGCTAATGGAAAGGTCTTTTCCTTTCAAAGAGCTGGGAGCAGACAAGCGTTCCTCTGCTAAAGAAATTCATTCCACACACACTGAGCACCTAGGAGTGAGGCCTGTCAAAAGATCTTGGCTGTGGATGTGTTTGATGTAACTGTATGTGTATTTGAGGTTGTCAAGTTGTAGAAGCACTGTCCTGCCATGGAAGGTTTTGGACCAAGGTTAACAGAAAGAAATTTAACAGGATGAGTTAACAAAGGAATATCCTCAATAAGAGGGCACCTAGGTAGTGAAGGGAGTAGAGCACCAGGGCCTGGAGTCAGTAAGACCTGAGTTCAAATCTGATCTCAGACACTTACCCTATGTGCCAAATAAATAATTTATTAAGGCCTGTGAGAACATAAAGGTTAGAATTGAATTAGTAAGAGAGGATTAATGTTTAATGTAAGCACTGCACACCCCCAAAACTAATGCTTAACTATATAGCTATTTGAAAGAAGGTCCATCTTCAAGGCCCTTCTCAGTCAATGCTACCAGCTCAATGCTTAGACTTCATCTCTTGATGCTCTGCTACAATCACTGCCTGGTGTCTGGAAAGATGACAGCAGCTGTTTAAGTGCAGTCAGGTCTCTGAAAGAAATCGGCTCCCAAAATGCACTTTCTAAGAGGGGATTACTCTCTATTTTATGGAAAAGGGAAAAGCACCTGACCTGCGGCCTACTGTTAGCCAGGATGGAGGCACAAGCACCACCTAGTGGTCTCATGCTCCAACTGCAGGCAAAATACCAAGGTAGGAAAAGGGAAAACCAACCTTACTTATCCTGCGCTGCCTTCATAAAACACCTATAACTTAAGAGCGACATCATTAGGTTTACAAAGCCTTTTCCTCTGACCACCCACAAAGGACAACTATTATTACTTCTATTTTACAGATGAAGAAACAGCAGGAAGGAGAAATTAAGTGACTTGCTCATGACTGTAAAAGTAATACAAGTTACTACTAGGAAAGCATGGCTAATTAGTATAGTAATTGAACTGGGTTAATCAGATGAGTTTCCTGACCCCAACTTGAACATTTTTAATTATATCATATGAATTCTTGTTGATGGGGATCAAAACCAAGAAGAGAGAGGGGGCAAATCCTGAAAGACCGAGACTGAGCACACATGCGGTTTATTTAGATCCTACCTGTCCTACCCCAGACCACCCACTATTCTGACCTGGAAAGGGTTAGAGACTTGCTGGGGAAAGGGGTTCCAAGGACCGTGGGTGTGAGGTGAAGGCAGGAGAACATTTGTCTAATTAATCATACCTGAAGAGTGAAATATTCTCCTTCCACTGGCTTCTTTTTAGCCTTGGGGGTGCTGCCAGGAGTTGTGGGCAATGCTGGAAGGCATAGGTGAAGGTGAGTCAACAAGTGGGATTCCCATTTTAACAGTCTTGTCTCCCCAGCCTGAAGGACATCCCAACCCAATCTCCTCATACCACGCTTATTGCCCTCAGATGGCTGTGGGCTGGGACCTCCCTTCTTGTGGAAATTTTCCTCCTCAGTCCGCCGGTCTCTTCCAGGGCAGGCACATATACGCACTTCAAAGCTTCGACGTCCAAGAAGTTGACCCCTAAGGAAGGGATGAGGAGAAGAGTGGAATAAACATTCATGTCTTGTATGTCCAAATCCCTAATGTCCCCCAAAATGGACACCTAGGTATGGACAGCAGCAGAGTCACAGGTCAAAATGTATCCTAAACCAGAGACATTGGAGCTAGGATGGGAGAGAAATGTGAAGGAGAAATCTATGTGGGTGAATGGGAGTCTGCTAAGTTAGGAACTTAAAAGTCATTAATGCTTTTTTAATGATGCAACTCTGCTATAAAATCCTTATGAAAAAGTTCAAATATAAGGTATACTAAAGGATCCAAAAGCTACTAAGGCTTAAAACTGCACTAAGGCTTTTGGGATTTCCTTTCATTTCATTTCATTTCAGTGTTGCTGAAATGGACATTGCACTAAGGCTTTTGGGATTTCCTTTCCTTTCATTTCATTTCAGTGTTGCTGAAATGGACATTGCCTTGTGCTCAAAAGAGAGTTTGTAAAGTCTAAGTTTTTTTTCCAATTCAGTTCAATAAACATTAAATAAAAATTTATATAAGTTACCATGCTAGGCAATGGGGATACAAAATGAAAAACAAGACAGTTCTTGCCGATAGGAAACTTGCAATTTAATTAGGGGTGGAAACAAGATTAGAAATGCATACAAACAACTAATATAAGGGAGAATTTGATAGGTGCTCATGTGAGCTGTCAGTAAAGAACTATGAGGAATTTGTGGGAGGAATTATCCCCAAGTGGAAGATGAGGGAAGGATGCATAGACAGGGTGACAGTTGAGCTAGGTCAGAAGGAGGGCTAAGCCTTGATGGACATAAGGAGTCACAGGGAGAATGGAGTGGGTAACTAGACTCTGAAAACTGATGGATCCACAAAGAACAAGAGAGTAGGGACAGACAGAGATATGTGGGACTCTCTGAGGAGAGCCTGTGGGGGCAGACATCACCTGGAATCTTCTAGGGTTATGATGGTCAGGATTGGGCGCCGGTTCATGCCCCCCATGCAGGAACTGTTGCACATATAGTTGTAATGAATTGTGGTATATTCACAGCCGACCTGTAAAGGGGAAAACCCAATTTATATTCCTTAACTTCTTCCCAAATGGTCACCACTGTTGAGTACCACCATCCCCTAGAGACCCAGATCCCTGAACTGTACCTGTGGGCACTCATAAGGCACGGACACGCTCTGTCGCTTGGTGGTGGCATCGATGAGGTATTCGGCCTGCAAGTTTCCTTCCACCCAGATCAGATGCTGTGGGGGTGCGAGGGCTATGGGGCAAGAGGGAAGAAGTGTGAGGAGGGTTCAGGCTGCAGGCAGCTGGTCCTCCCTCCCTGCCCACCCCTCCTCTACATGGGGGTCTCCAGGCTCACTATCTTTGTGCTGAGTGCATTGTTCGTGGTGGGGACAACGCTTAACCACCTCAGTCATGTGTTCTGATTTCTTATAAATAGCCATAGCACGGACTCGAGAACCAGCAGGTGGTGGCGAGTTGACCCAGAGTTGGATGGGGCAAGTCTTGGCCAGCTGGCAAAACAGCTTGTTCAGATCAGGGGAGTACTGCAGGAAAAGCCAGAGGAAAGCAGAGTAAGGTCAGGAGGATTTGTTATCTGAGTGATCACTGAGTGATCACAGGCGAGAGCCTGTCCTTATGGAGTTTACAGTCTGACAAGACACAAATCATCTACTCCAAGGTGGAGGGTGGTAAGGCATAAGAGATGTGTGGAAGGGAAGGGGGTCTCAGAAGAGGAAAGGATCACCTCTACTTGGAGAATCAGGGATTGGCTCCAAAGAAAAGATGGCATTGTCATTTGGGTCACAGTTTTTTTTTTTTGTTTGTTTGTTTAACTCTCACCTTCTGTCTTAGAATGGGATGCTAAGTATCACTTCCAAGGCAGAAAAGGCAGGCATACAGCTAGGAAGTGTCTGAAGCTTTGAGATTTGAACCTAGGACCTCTCATTGCCAGGCCTGGCTCTCTACCCATTGAGCCATCTGGCTGGCCTCCTTTTCCTTTCTTCTCTCTCAATCTTCCCTTCACACAACTTTTTCCCTTATTCCCCACTGACCGTGCAGGTGACAGACTTGGCTGTCCCAGACTGTAGAAAACCGAGCCTGAAGCCATACTCCCCAGGATAGTCCTTCTGGGATGGAACGGTAGATGATGTGGGCAGGTTAACTGGGGGGACAGACACCTGGGCTTCAGGCCTTTCTTCCTCACTTTCCAGCCAGTTCATATCTTCCGGTGAGGCAAATTGTATATTATCTATATTCTAGGGGTGAATGGAGAGGGGGCAGAAATCAGAAAGTGAATCAGAGAAATTGAGGTTTTGCCTCAACCCTGGCTCCCCTTGTTCTGTCTCCACCAAGATCATACCGATAAATCATCCGGAAGACTGTTCCATTGTCTGAAAAACAAGAAGAAAGAAATCTATGAAACTGTTCTCACCATTTGTCATTTATGTGGATGTGTGAGGTGGGGAAGGGGATATACACATGATATACAGCCTAATGGTAAAAGGACAGAGGCTAGAATGGAGAGAGCTGGTGTTACTGTGTGATGCTGGGCAAGTCATCCATCTCTCTGAGACTCAGTTTACACAGCTACAAAAAAGCTGTCATCAACCTATGATCAGGGGGAGAGGCAGGGAGAGTGAGAAAGAGAGACAGAGACAGAAAAGAGAGAGAATGAGAGAGAGAGAGAACTTCAGGGGTAAGGCTGTTGATTCTGAGGGAAGTGACATTTATTAGAAAGATTTAGGATTGATAGGCAATATTGGGGATTTTGTACCCCACCCCTCACTCACAAACTCCAAAGGTCGGAGAAGGACAGCGAATCATCCATGGTGGGTCTCAGGAAGGCAGTTTTGTGGCTGGGGGGAGAGAAATAGGGAATGGAGAAGAGAAAATGTAATATTAGGCCCAACTCTGCCCCTTTCTTTGTACCTTGTAGTTTCCTGAGGTTGGAACTTTAAGAAGGCAGGTTGGCCCTTTCCAAATAGAGGCATATCCCTTTCTCCGCCCCCCCCCCCCCCCCCAGCATACTGAATTTTTAGGGGTTTGACATAGATGAACAATGTGTTAATATATAGTTGGGGACCCTATCTGAATTACAGTTAAGAGGTACATTTGGGTAAACAATAATCAACTAGTTAGGGACTTGTGGACTCTGGTATACAAAGTATGTGGGATTGCCAAGAAAACTCCCAAGTTCCTGACTAATTTGATTGTGCTAAGAGCTGTTTTATTTCTGATCTTTCTCCATATAAAACAAAATCATTAAGATATTTTTGCTAGGAAACATCCTGGGTTTATGCCTACATGATGAAATTTTTCTTATTAAATATACCTATTATCATTTATCCTTAAATTTGGGTTCAGAACCCCTGGGGCTAAGTATTGGGTGCATTTATTACTTGCCATGTGACCTCAAGAAAAAATCAAGTAAATGTAGAAAGTATAGAAAGTTGTCAGGAACTCCATCTTGTAACTTATGTCCTGAACAATTGAGAGGAGACGGGAAAGTCTATGGTACTGCAGGAGCCATTATAATAAAGGAGGAGATATTCCAAGGGGGGAAATGAGAATCACTCCATACACATACCTTGGAAGGAGGAAGGGGGGAAATGCTTGGATTGCTGGCCAAAAATTCACCAGAAGAAAACAAGGCGCACTACTTGAAGCTGTGAATTGGTCTACTTAATCTGGAAAACAATTTGAAAGTATCTGTGAAGTTGTTATATTTGACCTAGGAATCTTACTGGGCACATACTCCTCCCAAGGGGTCAAAGACAGAAAGGTCCCATACATATCAAAATATATACAGCAGTACTTTTTTGTAGTAACTAAAAACTGGAAACAAAGTAAGCATCCATCAATTGGGCAATAGTTAAATAAACTATGGCAAATAGATAACACTGTACCATAAAGAAGAA
Organism: Gracilinanus agilis; assembly: GCF_016433145.1. NCBI lineage: Eukaryota > Metazoa > Chordata > Mammalia > Didelphimorphia > Didelphidae > Gracilinanus > Gracilinanus agilis. The sequence goes on along the minus strand of NC_058133.1, from coordinate 250,237,642 downwards.
TTGAGTGGTTCTTATGGCACGATTAACACAAGTGATTCAGAGAAGTGGGAAGATCACTTAAGAAATGCTTATTCTATCTCAAACAGTGTGATATGGGCCACAAAAATCCAATTAGCATTAAAAGAAAACCAAGGCAGAGCTCCAAGTGGTCCCTAAGCAATTGGATCCAAGACCTTCAAGGATCTATCTGCCCAGGGACTAGTTGCTTTTCTGGACTGTGGGAAGACTCTCAGGAGGCATTATAATTCATGACAGGTCAGTTTCCAAAGTGGGCAACATCTATGTTCGGCTAAGGGACAAATCCATCTACCATGATTATGTTTTCAATGATATTTTTGGTCCTTTCACAGGCCTGTTCAGAACATTTATGCCAAGAGAACAATGAAGCCAAGGGAGCTGGAGTTTTTCTAGCATAGCCCTCTCAAAGTTCACTCACAGAACTGAATTGGGGGTGGGGAAATGGTGCAAATACATCAAATTCCTAACCTAAGCAAATATATAGGCCTAACAAATAAAACATAAATCTCTCAATATTGTCATCAATACATGGTAATTTAATTAATTGTGACCTAAATGACTCTTAAGTCTTACAACATCAAAATCAAACTTACTCCATTCTATTAAACTCACTAATACAATCACCAATACTAATTTAATTCTAATGAACTGAGTAGGGGTATTAAAATTATTTTCCTAGTGATAGGTAGATACAACTAGAAAAATAAGAGAGTCTAAGCTCATAATTGGGGGCAGCTGGGTAGCTCAGTGGATTGAGAGTCAGGCCTAGAGATGGAAGGTCCTAGGTTGAAATCTGGCCTCAGACACTTCCTAGCTGTGTGACCCTGGGCAAGTCACTTGACCCCCATTGCCTAGCCCTTACCACTTCTGCCTTGGAGCCAATACACAGTAATGACTCCAAGACGGAAGGTAAGGGTTTAAAAAAAAAAAAAAAGCTCATAATTTCTAACTGGCGGAGAAAACATGTAAAGGGAAGTTGGACAGCAGAATACCTCAGAGTATAGTGGGGTGCTAGGTGGCTGAGTGGACAGAATGCCAGCAGCTCCTAAAATCAAGAGGGTCTAAGTTCAAATCCATCCTCAGACACTTAGAAGCTGTGCGACTCAGCAAGTCAGTTAACCTCCAGTATCTTTTGCCAAGAAAACCTCATATGGAGTCACAGAGTTAGATGTGACTATAGGACAAAATGACAACAGAGTAGAATGACAGGATAGACTATGAAGTTCAGGAATCTTTAGAATACACTGAGAGGTCAGATGGTAACATACAGGTTGTTTAGGGAGGGGGGCAGGGGCACTGATAGTAGAACAGGTGGCAAGGCCCAGTGAGCCATAAGAACAATATACAAATCGACCAATACATCAACATTTATATTAAATGGAATGCCCAGTCTCGATTCCACAGAACTAGTGATGAAAAAATCCTTCTTCTTGGTTAATAGATGGTGAACTTGGGGGAAGTAGGGAGCATGTATAAATGGAAAGTATAACAAGACCAGGAATTCTAAAGTTGAGTCTCATTGTTATATTGTTTCAGCAAACATTGAATAAATTCTTAATTGTATATGATGCTGGGAGATACAAAGACAAATAAATGAAAAGAGTCCCTGCCCTTTAGGTTTTAACATTTGAACAGAAGGAAAAAAACAGAAATAACAATGCAATTCAAGGAAGGAGAAAGAAGAATTTCAGAACAGGAAACAAGTGTCAACTACTTCCCTTGACTATGGACTTCTATATTATACATGACCAATAATTGAGTCCCTAAAATGCGCAAAGGATAGGGTTATGGCACTAGACAGCACTTAAATGACTTTCCTTGGGGAAAGTATTAATAAATGTTGTAAAGAAAGAAACTGGAGAGCAAAACTTTTTTGAGTATATGGGTTTTAATATGAGGTATTTGAGTCATACAAAGTAAGTGATCTACTGACATACCCACTTTGGTTTGAGACCCTCATCAACATGATTTTTAGAATAGGAAAAAAAAAAGCTGAGGATCTCATCAAGAAAACAATTAACTTGGGAAGAAAAGGTAAAAACAAGTGGAGTTTTTAGAAAGAGGACATAGAATCTCAGAGGGGCAAGAATTCTGTCATCTTGCCTAGTTTTAAGTTGGTCTGTAACAAATTTCTTTCTTTTTTTTTGCATAAACCCTTACCTTCCGTTTTGGAGTTAATGCTGTGTATTGGCTCCAAGGCAGAAGAATGGTAAGGGCTAGGCAATGGGGGTTAAGTGACTTGCCCAAGGTCACACAGCTAGGAAGGATCTGAGACCAGATTTGAACCTAGGACCTCCTGTCTCTAGACCTGGCTCTCAATCCACTGAGCTACCCAGCCTTATTTCAAAAGGGCAAAGGAGGGAAATTTTGACAGTAATTCTTTAAAATATAGAACTTCTTATAAGTGTATAATGCCTAATTGATTAGCTTACCACTAATCCTAAATTCTAAAATTGACTTAACTCAGATATTAAACCTATTAATAGCTGGGACTATTTCTCAATTATTAAAACATTTATCAGTAACAGTTGCTAATCTATAGCTTATACTAATCTGATTTTATCAGTTAAAATGTTAAGATTCAAGCCTAATCCTGACTCCCAACTCTGCCATCAGGCTCTCTTTTATTTTTGGATACAATATAATGAATGCTCTTGGAAATTCATCAGGGAAGGTAGGGAGAATGATTCAATTTCTTGGAAAAGTAGTTCATCAGGCAATCAGATTCCCTAATATCAACCCACATTATACTCCCATTAATCTTAGTGTGGCAATGGCAGACCTATGGCATGGGTGTCAAAGATGGCTCCCCCGCCCTCCACCAAAGAGTTCATTACTAGAAAAACAGGACTCAGGTGTAACTATTCCCTTCCTCCTCTCCACCAAGCCTGATGACATTTTTTCACAATCCCTGCCCCTCTGCTCAATGGGAACACAAAGAGGGTAAGGTGGGTGGCTCCCAGAGAGCAGAGTGCTTGGGCCACTCTCCATCCCTTCTCTACCCTTGTGGGGGCCATTCTTCACTTTACCCACTCCTTGGCCAAGCAGCCCAATAGGAGCACTTTCTCCCTCTCCTGGGTGGGGTAATATGGGGGCAGGGCATACACAGTGCTAGTCTCTGGGGGATGGGCCCAGTATTCCATCTCTAAAAGGTTCGCCATCACTGTCTTAGTGAATGGTTTCATGAGTTGCTCTGGTGGTAAGTTTGCCACTTGTTCCCAGCTTGACCTGCCCAAGCTTGTGTTCTTCTGTCAAAGCTTCTGAGATTCCAGGGTTATCATGACATTATAAAAGAAGTATGAGACAGGACTCCAGCAGAATCTGATGTCAACACCAGCAACAAATCCTTGTTTAAGTGTCCTGTTTCCCCCCAGAAATGAATGCAGGTATGGCTAGATCCAGTATAAACCCATCCTAATCATTGGAAAATACTTGTAAGGATTATCTTACAGCTGATAATAGCAGTTTGGTGGTGGAAGTGATTTTTTTTCTTGGTGGGGGAGAGAGGGGAGTAATGGGACGACACAAGTCTCAAAAGCCTTATACCATTTTCCCCTATAGTCTTTCTCCAATGTTACTTCCTTAAAGTATGGAGAACATAAGGCAACTATGAAGGACTTCCTGAAAATGTATAAACACTTGGGGTAGGCAGTCCTATCAAACTAGAAAGTCTTCATCTATGTGCCTAGATAGATAAGAATGTTTATTTCCTAAGGATCAAATCAGTTTATCCGTGGACAGGTCACTTAACTTCCCAGTTTCTTTATTTGTAAAATGAAAGCGATAGACTAGATGATTTCTAAGATCCCAGCTCTAAAATTTTCCTAAATCTGCAAAGGTCCCCTGGAGAAGGTGACATTAGAGCTTTGCTTTGGAAGAACCTAAAGACTCTAGGGGTATATATATAGAGGACATTCCAGATATGAAATCCAGCCTGGGCAAAGGTTGACTGGACTGGAAAGTATCTGGAGAGAGAGGAGTGATGGGAGGGGACTTTGGAGAAATTCCAATTTTATTAGAGACAATAGGAAACCACTGGAGATTTTTTTTTTTTTTAAACCAAGGGGGGACAGCTGGGTAGCTCAGTGGAGTGAGAGCCAGGCCTAGAGACAGGAGGTCCTAGGTTCAAACCCGGCCTCAGCCACTTCCCAGCTGTGTGACCCTGGGCAAGTCACTTGACCCCCATTGCCCACCCTTACCACTCTTCCACCTATGAGACAATACACGGAAGTACAAGGGTTTAAAAAAAGCAACAACAACAACAAAAAAAAAACAAACAAAAACTTAAAAACCAAGGGAATGACATGGTCAAACCTGTGTTTAAAGAATATCAATTTGGCAGCTTGTGTGGGAAAAAACTTAGCTAGACTTTAAGGCTGAGAGACCAAATAAGAGGTGACTGAAACAGTCCAGGTAAGATAAGGGCCCAAAATAGGACGGAGCCTGATTGAATAGAATGAAAGGGATTTATATGACAAAGAACTGGAAGGCCTAGCAACTAACTGGATATGGAGGGTAAGAGGAAGAACTGGGGTGCCTTGGACAGAAAGAGAAGTACTGGGGGAAATAAAATAAGCCTTATTTTGGATGTTGAGTTTATGGGATTTCCTAGTAGTATATTTCTAGAAGGCAGTTGGTAATTCCAAAATGGAGTTTGGGAGAGAAAGAAAATTAACAACCAATCAAAAACTATTCATTAAGCACCTAGTAAGTACAAAGTATAAAATAATCCTTACATGTACATGAGATCTGAAGTGACATCAAAGGGTGACTCAAATGTTTAAGAGTAGCTCTGATTAAAGATGAAAAGCCATATATGCAGAATAAATATAAAGGTGAAATAATAGTGCTTGGGGGTGGCTTGTGGCTCAAGTAGATAGAAAGTTCAAATCTAGCCTCAGGCATTTCCCACAGGACCCAGGGCAAGTCACTCCCAATAGCTTAGCCCTTACCTCTCTTCTGCTTTGGATACTTAATATCAATTCTAAGACTGAAAGGAGGAAGAGAGGGAAGAAAGGAAAGAGGGGAAGAAGGGAAGGAGGAAGGAAGAAAAGAAGAAAGGAAAGAAAGAAGGGAAGAGAAAGCAGTACTTGAACTGTGACTTATCAAGGAAGGACTCTATGAAGCAGAGATAAAGAGAAAGTACATCAGTACATCTAGGCATCAAAGTTGACTTGTGGGAAATGGAATGTTGTGTATGAAGAACAGAAAGAAGACCAATGTGGATCACTGAGTTCAGGAAAGACAGGTTGGGGCCAGATGGTTTAGGACACATTTATCTGAGGTTTCACTTTTCTGTCACTGGAGGTTCACTCCTTGAAGCACTGGAAGTCTATCCACGAAGTGCTGAAAGTCCACCTGTGGAGGTCTCTGTTTCCACTTTCACATTTTTTAGGGGTTTCCTTTGGAGAGGGGGGCAAGACAAGGAAACCCCAGCTGAGGGGCAGGAGTGAGGAGAGCACATATATTTGCGGGTCAGTAGGTGCTTGTTTATCTGAGGTTTCAGCCATTCCAGGTAGATCTTGGGGACCTACTTACTGTATAAGTCAAACAGAGAAGCTGGAGTTTACTGAGTAGGAGAATCATACAGTAGCTTGTGCATAAGGAAAATCTCGTTAGCAGTTGTGGAGAGGATGAACTAGAATAGAGCATAGAGAACAATTCTGTGGCAACAATTTAAAGTGTGGAGTGATGAGGGCCTAGGAAGTGCCTTTGGGATTCAGCAAAGATTGAAAAGGAATGGTAAGACAAATAGCAGAACAAAGAGAGAACAAGCAGTGTTACAGAAGCCAGAGGAAAAAGTATCCAGGTAGAGGGAGTATTTTAATGTCAAAAAACTGCCAAGAGATTTTAGCATCATAGTTAGGGCATGAGAAAAAGTGATTGGATTTAGCAGCAGTTAAAATACTGATGGATCAGATGGTCAAAAAATATTAAAAGGCAGTTCTGAAAAGAAAGGCAAACTATGAATCACAAAACAAATATTTCAAATCACTAAGAATAAAAAAGGAGGCTTTTCTTGGAATCTCAGCTAAAGCCAAACTTTCTGCAAGATGTCTTTCCTGATACTCCTTAATCTCAGTGTCTTGTTTTTAGATGGCTGTTTGCATGTAAATAACTCATTTTTGTTATTGTGTTTGTGTGCGCATACCTTTTCTTTGTATTTCCAGCACTTATCATTGAAGTATATCTTATAAATGCTTGTTGACTTGACTACAAAAGTCTATTTCAAACATGTATGACCAGGAGGAGCAAGTAAAATGAAGAGTCTGAACCTCCAAAAGTTCTTTATTGCTCTAGGTTAATGATCCTACTAAGTTTTCCCCTGTGCAGGATGAGCAACCTTAAATAGAATCCAGAATATCATTTTCAGAGCTTGTCTCACATGCAGTAAGAGAAACAATGGAAATACCAAGAGTCAGGATGACTATAGGTAGTTTGGGAGGACAGTAAACTTTCTGTGGTGTAGGCCTATCTGCCTGGCAGCTGAAGTGCATTTTAAAAAATTTATTTCCCCCCAATAAATAAGCATTTATTTTTTCTCCTTTCTACTTCCCCGGTTCCTTCCTGATTATGCTCACCTAACTCTCAAAACAATTCATACAAGTCTTCCCAGGTTTCTCTGAAACTCTTCATTTCTTAAGGCATTCAGAATAATATTCCATTATATTCATGTGCCATTATTTGCTCAGTCATCCTCCAAATTGATCCTCCAAAACCCACTTAGTTTCCAATTCTTTTAAACTACAAAAAGCACTGCTATATTTTCGTATAGATGAATCCCTCTCCTCTTTCTTTGCTGTCTTCAGAGTACAGGCCTAGACATGAACTGAAATCAGGTTCAGCCATGCACTTCCTAAGCCCGCCCCTTTCCACTGCTCAATGCTTTTTCCCATCTCCAGACTAGGAAGCTCGGAACGTACCACCCACCTCCAGGGGGAGAGGATTGTCCCCTCCCACTGGCAAAGGTCGCGTCCACTCCCGGCGGAGTCCGAAGAGAGCGGCACATACCATTCAACGAGGGGTGGAAAGGTATTTTAAAATAAGAAAACCTTCCTCTTTCTTTCCAAACTGAATGCTTCCCCTAAAAACAAACAAACAAAAACAAAAACAAAAACCCAACATCCCAGTATCTAATGACTGAAAAAATAAAGACTTTGTCATCATTGTGAATTCAATTGGCTACCCTCCACAAACTACGTAGAGCTCACCCGGGTTAATCCAAAACAGGAAATGCAAGATGGGGGGAGGCGGGAGGAGGAAACAATACTGGACCTCAAAGACAACAGATACGGAAAACTCTGGGCACTAGTATGCCGGGTTCTCAGAGGAAATGGGTAGGTTGGAGACCCGTGACCCACGATAGTTGGCCTAATCTGAACTTACTGCCCTCCCCTGCCCACAAGTGTTATAGTCCATCCCGCTCACCTTGCTTCCCCCTCCCCCCAGCTCCATTTTCTAAAGGCAAAGGTTTCCCGGGAAGCGAGAACATCTCTCCCCACCTCCCAGGACAAAGGATCCAGCCGAAATTTGGTCTTTGTTCCCTACGGCTCCAGGGGCTTTTCCTGCAGGATCTGGGAATACAAACGTAATGGCCTCCCTCCCCGCTCCGGGAGGGGACCGCCGCGGCCCCGCAACGTGGCAAGCTCTCGCTGCCCCGAAATGCCCCTTTGAGTAGCCCGGGCTGTCGGCACTCTTACGTTTCTACTACAGGCAAATTGGCTTCTCAGAAGTCCTCCGGGTCGTTGGACAGGCCATTTCCAAAGTCGCCCCCGCCCCCGCCCCCGCGGCTTAGTAAGGCTAGAGAAGTGAATACACGACCCCCCCTCCCCCTGCCCCGGGGAAGAGTAGGCAGCGCGGAGAAAGGAAGGGGGCGCTTCCAGTCGGGCACAGCCGCTCCTCAAAGTCGTGAAACTGCTCCCTGGCCCCCGAGCCCCTCCTCCCCTGCCTTCAATTATTCCAACCTCAAAAACCCGCAAGCCTCGGGCCAGTATTACATCCATGTCCCC
>NC_058133.1:250173029-250224817 GCF_016433145.1 Gracilinanus agilis | reverse complement strand
CCCCCAAATCACCCTGGACTCATAGACTTACAAGAGGCAACTCTTCCCGCTTCCTCCAACGCCGGCAAATGGCTGTCCGGAGAAGGGCCCCGAGGAGAGCAGGGATACCCTACCTGCTATCTCGACCGCGGGTACAAACTTTGAGTGTCTAAACTTACCGCCAGCCTGTGCACATGCTATTGGAAATCCCCAATCCCAGCAGCCCCCGCGAGGTTGCTGGCAGGAGGCTTGACAGGCACCATGTCAGGTGAGGGCAGACTGCGGGAACCGACTAATTCATTAGTTAGTACCCGGGAGTTGCAAAAGCCTTCAGCCTCTCAGGGTTCAGTTTGGGACCTTCATTTTCCAGGTGAGGAGGTGGGTCTGAAAGGCACATCCAAACCTCTTTTCAGTTTTAACTTAGCTCCCCATGTATTTTGCTCTGTATTTTGGATTATAATTCTCTCTACAACTAATAATAATAATAATAATAGCAACTAACATTTATGTGGCACATACTATGTGCCAGGTGCTGGCACACATTATCTCATTTGATCTAAATGACAACCTGGGAGGTAGAGGCTCTTATCCCCACGAGGTCTAGGGAACCAATTTGAACTCGGGTCTTATATCTGCAGCTTTAGCTTTCTTCCCACTTGTACTACAGCCTTTCCATTATTCTGTATATATATTTTTAATCTAGTTATTTGTGTATGCTCTGTTTCCTCTCCCTTTAGTAGAATGTAAGCTTCTTGAAGGCAAGGATGTTACCATTTTTCTTTCTGACCCCCAGAGCTTGGTACATAGAAAGGAATAGATACATTTTGTCCAGTTGAATTGGAACAATATTGTTCCCCATGCACCACACCACCTTTCAAACTTGTTTTGCTCTGCTTGGAAGGGAACACTAGAAGCAATGACTTAGAGAAAGGTTTCAGCCCAATGTAAGAAAAGTTGTAAATTGTATAAGGTCCCTTCCTGAGACATTCTGTGACTTTGAAACATTAAATGCCAAACTAAGTGCTGAATTCTGGTGGAGGCTGGGGATATGAAGTAAGACAAGGACCCTATCCTTCGGTCGCTCTTAGTGTAATCTAGTTCCTTATAATTGGGGAAAGAGAGGGAGAGGTTCTTGGACTCACTGTAGATTCTTAAACTAGGAAGAGACCACTAGATGTAGCTGTAGAGTGCTGCAAGAAGTAATGCTCATTAGAAAGGAGGCAAAATTCATATCCTCACAGAGTCCTATCTTCCACTGTACTAGGCCTGCTCAGAGGCTGGACTTTCCCCTCTATTCCTAATTCCTCTAGTTTCTGGGAGAAAGAGGAGGCTAACTCAAGACGCCAACTTCTCAGCCACATTGGGGTTCCAATTCAAATCAAAGCAAACACCTGAATTAAACTCCCAAATTTTGTTTGGGAGAGACATAGAATCATAAAACTAAAAATGAGCTAAGTAAACTTACAGGGATTATATAGCCTCCTCCCAACTGGATACTGGAATTTCAGAGCTACAGCATATAAATGCATATCTTGATTGACCAAACATCAAGAGGAAAGGCAAAATCACTATTCATAATCAGAAAGCAAATCAAAATACTTGTTGATATACAAGCAATAGGAATGAGAAGGAAAGTTTTATACTAACAGTTCTGTTTCTTGCTATGAGCTCCTTGAGAGAAGGGAATGGTCTCCCTCCCCTCCCCTTCCTTTGTATCCCAGCATTTAACTCAGTATCTAGCACACACAGAGAATACTAAATAAATGCCCTTTTTTTTTAAACCTTTACCATCTGCCTTAGTATCAGTTCTAAGATAGAAGAGTGCCAAAGAATAGGTTAAGTCACTTGACCAAGATAAGACAGCTCTAGGAAGTATCTGAGGCTAGATCTGAATTCAGGTCCTCCTGACTCCAGACCTGTTTCTAATCCACTGTGCTACCTTGCTTCCCCTCAATAAATGCTTGTTTACTTGACCATTCTCTGTGACTGGAACCTATCCAAGCCTCAGCCACCTAGGTGATGTACCATGGTAGAGAACAGTTACAATATCCCTCTGATAACCAACATCAATTCCCTATGTATTTTCTCAGGGCCAGGGCCAAGGGATCTATTCTATCCCTATTGACTTTTCTCTGAAATCTTAACCAGATTCTGCTCCTGTTGTCAATGCAGCTGGAGCTAGGAAGAGCAAGCCTAGTCACCTCCAGCTCCCTCATGGATTTCCCTTCTCTTCCTTCATTTTTTATAGAATGAAGGGGAACTTCCTCCACAATGGACAGCTTATTATTATTATTTTTTTATTTTACTTTTTTTTAAACCCTTACCTTCCGTCTTGGAGTCAATACAATGTATTGGCTCCAAGGCAGAAGAGTGGTAAGGGTAGGCAATAGGGGTCAAGTGACTTGCCCAGGGTAACAGCTGAGAAGTGGTTATTATTATTATTATTATTATTATTATTTTTTACCCTTGTACTTTGGTGTATTGTCTCATAGGTGGAAGATTGGTAAGGGTGGGCAATGGGGGTCAAGTGACTTGCCCAGGGTCACACAGCTGGGAAGTGGCTGAGGCCGGGTTTGAACCTAGGACCTCCTGTCTCTAGGCCTGACTCTCACTCCACTGAGCTACCCAGCTGCCCCCTATTATTATTTTTTAACAAAAGAGTTGGCTACTTTTAATGACATATTTCACATATCTCACAATTGCTCATAATTGTGTCACTTTCATGACTCTGAACAATGAGTGCCTTCCCTCCTCTCATGTTTCCCTCATGAAACCTAAATCTATTCTTCATGGAAGCCTTTAGTCATTTCTCACCCCTTCTTGTACTTCAAGTTCATCTATGCTCTAGCTTCATTTTCCTCCCTCTTCAGTTTAGACCCTATAAAATTGATTGTTCATTGGGCTCTTCTCTTTCCCTTGTCACTGCAATCTCTGGCCCCAAACTACCCCTTGGTACATTGATCATGGCCTTCTTGGCTCCTATTCCCTATGGCTAAAAGCCAGCAGAGGATGTTAGAAGACCACAGACTTTACTACATATTTTTAGCCAATCTGAAGCCTTTATTGCTATTGGACAATTCTTTTCTTTTTCCCTGCTGGATATACCTTTTATAGTCATGGTTTTAAATTCTCTGTCCTCACTTTCCTTATAACACACCTTTTTCCTTTCCTCTCAGCAGAAAAACTTCCCTTGATTGAGAAAATAGAGGCTACAGGCTAGTCTCTACCTCACCTGTATTCTACAATTTAAACTCCATCTCAATATAATCCCATTTCAATTCAGCCTGTATTTACTCAGTTCTAGGTAGTATATACTGGGCAGTAGTGATATAAAGTCAAACAAAAGAAAGTCCTTGCCTTCAAAGAGTTTACATTTTGTTTGAGAAAATACAACATATATGTATAAGATAAGTAAACAGTAAGATATACTGATACTCAAAATAATTGCAAGGCAGTTGGGGGAAAGCACTAAAAACTGGAAGGATCAGATACGGCTTCTTGTAGGAAGTAGCATTTGAGTTAGGTCTTTAAGGGAGTTAGGGATTCTAAGAGGCAGAAGTGAGGAGAGAACGAGGCATGGGGGATGACATAAAAATGTATGGAGGTGGGAAATGGAATGCCATATATTGGAAAGCTGGAGTAGGGAAGGGAACAAGCATTTATATAATACCTACTATGTGCCAGGCATTGTGTTAAGTGCTTTTTTAACAGAGGCAAGCAGAGGATAAGTGACTTACCCAGGAATCTGAGATCATATTTGAATTTAGGTCTTTCTGACTCCAGTCCTGGCATTCTATTCATTGCTCACAAGCTAGTAGGCCAACTTATCTGGAACATAAAGCCCACAAGGGGAAGTAATTTGTAGTCAGCCTAGAAAGATAGTTAACTTAGGATGTGGGAAGATGGTGGTGTTAGGATGTTGAGGAGCCCAGATCCCTGACAAAAACTTTATTGGCATTTTGAAAATTCAGCAGATAAAAAAGTGAAAGGGGCATTGGCTACTGACTCTTCCACCAGGGCTACACAGAAATATTGCCAGAATGCTGTAGAAACCCTTGATGTAGATAAATGAGGGTAAGCAGAAGGTGCTCTGTGCAAATGACAATGGGAGAAAGACCCTAAACCAAGCCTGGCAAGGGGTGGGGGGACCTTGAAGTCTACCAGCAATGGAAGAGGGAAAAAGTTCCAGGTAAAGTCCAGAGAGAAGGCAGCTCCAATTTCTATGGAAAGGAAAAGCTCCAAGGCAGGTTCCAATGAAGGAGGCAGCTCTAAATTCTGCTGGATAGAAGAAAGTTGCTAAGCAGAGTTCAGTGAGGGAGTAATCTGGAGCTCTGTGGCAGGAAGAATGAGGAGAACTGGTCCCAACCCAGACATTGAGGCTGTAGATATATATGATATATATATTACAACAAAGAAAACAACAAATACTTTAAAGAAATATCACAGCCTGAGAGATAATGCTGGAAGGGAAAATCTTAAAGAAGAGAGTTATACTTCCAAGTCCAAATAGAGTCTCAGAGGGAAAATAAAGGCCTTTCCACAAGGATTACAGGAATATCTAGAAGAAATAAAAAGAAGATTCTAGAGGTAATAGCCAAAGGGGAAAGAATGGCAAGGAGAGAAATGACTGCTTTGTGTTATTGCCTATCACTCTATTTGCGTATGACTGTTTTCAGGGTTTTGAAGCTGGACAATGACATAGTTGGAGTTTTTTACTTTAAATTGGAGACAGGTCAGTAAATCTGAGAAGGCCTGGAAACCAGACTGGAGAAAAGATGAGAAAAATAAGAGTAAGGCAGCTTAGGTGGCTCAGAGCCAGACCTGGAAACAGGAGGTCCTGTGTTCAAATGTAGATTCAAGACACAAGTTGTGTGATCCTGGGCAAATCACTAAACTCCAACTGCCTAGCCCTTACTGCTCTTGGAACTGATACTGGTAATGATTTTAAGATAGAAGGTAAGAGTTTAAAAAAAAAAAAAAAGACAGCAGGCATCTAAAGAGAAAAAGGGATGACAAAGAAAGGAAGACAGCAGAGTAAGGTGGAGGGCAGAGGAATTCCAGAACATAAGATCATTTTCTTTAGGCAGAGCCATAGTCGCTGCTGGGAGCTGATTGGAAAAACACTGTTTCTGCTTTGAGCTGATTGGAGAAGGACTGAACCTGTTCATTTTGGAGATTTGCAATTTGCTTGTCACTGAAATAGTTTAACACTGCTTTAGTTCATGCAGACTTGGAAAACTGTAGAATCAGGCTTCAGGTCCATTTCACTGAAAGAGAGTAATAATTGTTATGTTTAGTCATTTTTTAGTCTTGTTTACATTTGAGTTTTCTTGGCAAAGATGCTGGAGTGGTTTGCCATTTCCTTCTCTAGCTCATTTTGCAGATGAGGAAACTGAGGCAAACAGGGTTAAGTGATTTGCCCAGGGTCACATAGCTACAGTCTGAGGCCATATTTGAACTCAGGTCTCTTGACCTGATGCTATTATCTATTTCTTTCTCTACCTGCTTCATAATACTATAATACTACTACAGGTATCCCTTCTACATCCTGACTTTCCCCTTCCCAATTTCAACATATTGATTGGCATAAAAAATTAAGTGGGAATTTTGCAGAAGTTGCAGGTGACATGCAAAAGTCAGATGACCCAGAAAAGTTTAGAAACTTAGAAATACATTAAAAATATATATATAGTGTTATATAATATCAACATATTTTATCTTTTAATATCACAAGTATGTACAATTCTTTTTTAAGGTTAAAATAAGATACTTAACTATAAACAACCCATAAAAGAAAAATAGAAAATATAGACTTCTCTGGTATGAAGAGAGGGCTAAAATTTTATGAGGATTTTCTAGATCATGCAACGCCAATGTGGAAGGGATACCTGTACTTAAAAACTTAATACTTAAGCTGCTTGTGACTAGCAGAAAAATAAATCTGTCTAGTATGACAGTATAGAAGACCAAATGATGAGCATCTGTGTGGTACATACTGTTCCCTAAAGAGATCAAGGATATCAACCTGCCACCTATAGGTTTCCCTACTTTTATACTTTGTTGCAAGGTTTATATAAAATTGAACCCATTTTCCTCTTCAGAGTCAGGGTTTATTAGAGGGAGGGTATGGTCCATTTTTGGGAATAGACAATGATATTTTGATTATTCTTATAAATATTTTATGTTTAAGATTTAATGGTATCATTGTAATTGATTTTATTTAAGCAGGAAGCACAATTGGAGGGGGTTAAAAACTAGTTAAAAATAGTTGTGAATAGTAGAATTTTGCCCCCTTCTACTGGGGTCACCCCTAAGTCCTTGAAGGTAAGTTGTGGCTGCATAGCTGTCTCCTAAGAAGCCACCTCAACTTATTATGATAGCCGAAAGTGGTATGAACAGGTCAGCACCAACCAAAGAAGAGAAAGAGGAGCATAGGATGAGAAAATGTCACATGGCCTTTCTATGGGCTTCTGAGTGTTTTGTGTTTAGTATTTCTTTTATATGTAGGAAACAAGTACCTATCCTACATGAGACATATTGTACATCCAGTTCTTTTCTACTTTTCCTTCTTTAGAAAGGAGACCTTGACATGACCCTAGACACAAGCCAGACCTTTTTCCTGGGGAGTGTTTGGGTAGGGACATATGGAGCCAAAAAGCACAAGACAAGGAGTTAGACCTCATTTCTATGTAGTCAGACTAGGATTGAACCTCATCCAGACTGTGTGCGTGGGTCTAGTTCTAAGAGAGACCTCTAAGTTGAAAGGGAGAATGTACAGCAGCCAACCCCGAGTCCAGCAGTGAGTCACAGTTGTTAGTGTGAAAGGACCTATAAAATTGCTTTTAAGTCTTTTCCCTTTTTGATTTGTTTACTCTCTTCCTTACAGTATTCATCCTGAATTGGGGGAAAATTTGTTAATGTTTTCATGGAAATGCTTATGGGAAGAGATGAGTGACACCCCAGAAGTATAAAGGACTGCATATGCTTGTATACAGACCTCTCAAATCCCTCGTATTTCTTTCTTTCTTTCTTTTTTTTTTTTTTTTCTATTTTCTAATCTGCTTCTATTGCTTTTGCCCTTGGAAAGACTTCCTGCGGTTATAGTGAGACAAGGGAAGAAGCAGAGAATCAAATATTGTTGGCCATCCTGGCCTCAGGAAGAAGTCTGCTGATGCACCCACCCTGACATTTTTGGGCACTGCCATAACCCCACATGTGACAGGGATAGCCCTAGATCTGAGACCCATATCCAAAAATGACTGGGAATATGGAGAGAGTCCATGCTGCTGGGATCAGTTTAGAGCAGAGACAGATTTAAACATGCCTGAACTAGCAATTTTTTTCAGAGCCAAATCAGCTGTTAAGATTGAAAGAAGAAAAATTTTCTTGTCTCACATTTCTTTGTCCTGATTGACTGAAGCCTCTTACTTTGGAGAAAGGCCTCAGATATAATCCCTGCTAATCATCTGTGTAGAGATAAGAATTGAACCTATGAGTTCAATACCATACCTAAGGGCAACATCCTGAAGACTACAACTTTTCTTAAGGGACTTCCCTTTGAAGCTTTGCTTCATTCATCTCTGGGCTTCTGGCCCTCTGACTCTCGGCTGAGGGTTAATTAGATCTACTTGGATTAATTAGAGGACCATAGTAAATTACCTACTGTGTTAGATTCTTATTTCCTTATTTCCTCTCTCTCTTCTCAATTGTAAATAAACTTCCATAAAAGTCAATTTTAACTTGAGGTTATTCCTTAATTGGGGATTTTTCCCCTGGTGACCACCTTTTAATATATTGAACCAAAAAAAAACCAAAAAAACAAACAAACCCTTTTCCCCCCTTACAGGTCGCCGATTCAAAAATATTTAGCCTACATCAAAATGACTTTTAGTAGCTTTTATTTACAAAGAGGTAGAAGGAGTGAAAGTAGAGAAATACAAAAAGAGGGTAGAGAAGATGTCTAGCCTATCATACTAAATATTGCTCTGGTGCTTGGCTCAGTCCGGCAGGGTTTTTAACCTTTGACTAGAGGACCTGTGGCCTTCTCCAAGAGGGGAAGGCCTTTCTGGAACTAATCTCTCTCCAGAAGCCAGGAAAGGAAAGTCAGTCACTCACCCAAGAGCCAGTCCAAGAGCCAAGGTCCCAAGTCGAAGCCAAGGTCCAAGCTGCAGATTCAAGCTAAAGATGACTATAGCCCGAAGAAGTTCAGGACTTTTTACAGTCACTTCTTGACTCCTCCCTTCTTCACAGGCAAATTGCCTAGCAATGACCAGGGGGGCAGTGTCTGTGGGATCCACTTCTCACCCTCTGAAAGTGTCAACTCTTATCATACCCATTCAGATCTTGAGAAACCTAACAAAAAGATAAACAAGATAGAAGTTAAAGGACATGAGTAGAACTTTAGAAAAGTTAAAGATGATAGATCTTTGATGATTACTGATTAGGAACAGAAAGGACTTAAAATAATTCTCAGCCATTCATGGCATCTTTTAAAAAAACTGACCATGTATAGGGACATAAAGGCCCTACCAAAAGTGCATAAACATAGAAATACTAAAAACATAATTACTGACCACAGTACAATAAAATTATATTCAATAAAGGATCTTTAAAGAAAAATAAAAATCAGCAGAAAATTTCATCAAAGAAAATGACAATTTAGGTAGCTAAAGCAATCCATAGGGGAAAACTTATTTCTCTAAATGCTTTTATCAACCAAAAAGAAAAAGAAAAAGTTGAACATTCAACTTTTTTAAAAAATTGAGCATGAAATTCTGAAAAATCAAAGAAGAGATTAATAAGATTGAACATAAAAATCACCTTGAATTGATAAATAAGACTAGAAGCTATTTTTGAAAAAAACCTAATAAAATAGATAACAAGTTAGTTGATCTGATTTTGAAAAAGCAAGGAAAATCAAATTGTTCATACCAAAACTTTAAAAAGAAGATCCACAGAATTCAAAATAGGAATAAATAGAAAATGAAAGAAATTATCAGAAACTATTTTGGCTAATCATATGACAAAAACTATAATTTAGAGAAAGCAAATCTTTATAAAATGAAAAATATCCAGATTAACACAAGAAGAAATACCTGAAGAAAAAAATATATTCTGGTAACAAATGGACTTATGAGTTAATTTAAATTTTATTTTAAATTTTTAAAAATTTTATTGATTAATTAATTTAGAATATTTTTCTATGATTCCACGATTCATGTTCTTTCCCTCCCCTCTTCCCTCCCCTGTCATAGAGCTGACAAGCAATTCCACTGGGTTTTACATGTATCATTGTTCAAAACCTATTTCTATATCATTAATATTTGCAAAGTCAACATCCCAGATCATATATCCATCAAACCATGTGATCAATCATATGTTTTTCTTCTGTGTTTCTCCTCCCACAGTTTTTTCTCTGGATATGGATAGCATTCTTTCTCATAAGTCCCTCAGAATTGTCCTGGGTCATTACATTGTTACTAGTAAAGAAATCCATTACATTTGATTGTGCCACAATGTATCAGTCTCTATTGACAACTGGTTCTGCTCCTTTCACTCTGCATCAGTTCCTGGAGGTCTTTTCAGTTCACATGGAATTCCTTCAGTTCATTTTATGAGTTAATTTTAATCATACATCAAATAGATAATTAATTCTAGTAGTTGTTTGTGAATTAGAGAAGGACCTTTCTAATCACTTTTCTTGAAACAAATTTGATCTTTATGACCACACATAGAAAGGCGAAGCAGAAAAAGAAAACTAAAGATCAATATTCTTTATGAGCATTGAGACAGATTTAATTTTGTTTTTTGTGTGACTCGAAAAATTTCATTTAATTAAGAATATTTTTCCATGGTTACATGATTAGTGCTTTTTTCCCTCCCCTCCTCCCAATCCCCTCCCATAGCCAACAAGCAATTCCACAGGGTTTTAAATGTGTCATTGATCAAGACCTTTTCCCATATTATTAATATTTGCATTAGGGTGATCTATTAGAGTCTATAGCCCCAATCATATGTATACCCATGTGATCAAACAGTTGTTTTTCTTCTGTGTTTTACTCCCACAGTTCTTTCTCTGGATGTGAATAGCATTCTTTAAGTCCCTCAGAATTGTCCTGGATTATTGCATTGCTGCTAGTACAGAAGTACATTACATTCGATTATGCCACAGTGTATCTGTCTCTGTGTATAAGGTTCTACTGGTTCTGCTCCTTTCACTCTGCATCAATTCCTGGAAGTCATTCCAGTTCACATGGAATTCCTCCAGTTCATTATTCCTTTGAGCACAGTAATATTCCATCACCAACAGATAACACAATTTGTTCAGCCATTCCCCAATCGAAGGGCATCCCCTCATTTTCCAATTTTTTGGCACCACAAAGAGTGCAGCAATAAATATTTTTGTACAAGTCTTTTTCCTTATTTTCTCTTTGGGGTATAAACCCAGCAGTGGTATGGCTGGATCAAAGGGTAGGCATTATTTGGGCATAGTTCCAAATTGCCATCCAGAATGGTTGGATCAATTCGCAACTCCACCAGCAATGAATTAATGTTCCAATTTTGCCACATCCTCTCCAACGTTTATTACTTTCCTTTGCAAGACAGATTTTAAATAAAACATTAGTAAATAGGTTGCAGCAACCCATTAGAAAGATTTCACCCTATGATTAAATTGGATTTTATACCAGCAATACAAAGTTTAATATAAGGAAGACTATAAGTGAATAGTATTCATTTGAATTATGAGTCATAAAGTTCACATGATTATAATGATAAATAATAAAAAGACTTTTGATAAAATCCAACATCTGTTTTCTATGAAAAAACTAGGAATTAATAGACTTTTGCTTAATATGGTAAGTATTAGCTATCTAAAACTAAGAATAAACATTATATGGTGAAAGAAGAAAAGTAAGAGCTCTTTCCAGTCAGATCAGAGGTAAACTAAGGACAATCATTCTCATTACTATTATTTGGTGCAAGAAATGCTAGCAATAGGAATAAGATAAGAAATAAATTGAAGAAATAAGCATGGGCAAAGAGGAAGCAAATTATTGTTTTTTGTAGATGTTATGCTTTATTTATAAAAAAGTAAGGAATCAATTTAAATTAAGTGAAACAATCAATTCAGCAAAGTCATAGGATATAAAGTAAGTCCACATATATCATCAGTGAGGAAATTGAGGGGATTAGGACTTCAAGTAGTAGGGGAAATTGAGCCAACTGACTCTACCTTATGACTAAATTCTGGAGCTATTTCAGTTTCCTTTTCATTCAGTTATGGGTCTAATCCAATTTCTGTCTTGTTATTTCATTGTGAGAATTGGGAGAAAACCTTATTGCATTTTTTGAATCTATCCCTGCATGACTGGGAAACTGGTTTAAAGACCTTTATTTAACCAAGGACCTAGGTTATGCTGAATAGAAACTGTAAGGGAAGTTAAAAAGCGCCACCACACTGCTCAGAATTCAGCAGGTGGACAGCTGCTCCCCTTACAGTAACAGTAAGGAAGTATATAGAATCCTTAACTGTCAACAGGATGTGACCTCTATCTTCTTGATGGTATAGATTCAATATCTTTTTTTTTTTTTTAACTCTTACCTTCTGCCTTGGTATTGGCTCCAAGGCAGAAGAGTGGTAAGGGTAGGCAATGGGGATCAAGTGACTTGCCCACAGCTGGGAAGTGTCTGAGGTCAGATTTGAACCTAAAGACCTCCCATCTCTAGGCCTGGCTCTCAATCCACTGAGCTACCCAGCTGCCCCCTCAATATCTTCTGGATAATAATAATTATCTTTATGTGACTGCGATGAAACCTAGGAGATTTTAATTAGATTGAGATTGATGACTGACAGGAGTTGATATTCAGTCTGAATAAGCTTTCCCATCAGGGAAGCACCCTAACTGACACACTGTACTGTGAGAATCTTTGAAGTTGATGGATCAGGTCAGTGAACAAATCTTGTTTCTCAGTTAACTAATTTAATGGATGTTAACAGGAATAATCAAAGGATGGATCAGGATTAAGGGAAGATGGGATTAGGAAAGAGGTTTGAGGATAAACTGAACTAACTAAAACTGAATAATAAATCTTCAGCTGTTCCAGGAGGAAAAACCACAAACAGAAGGTTGCTACTCTGGTTCAACCTTAAGTTGCTAGATGTTCATTTGGCTTGGCTGGCTATTGATTATCAGTAGATTTTCAGTGATGGTTTTCTTGATGATGTAAATTGATCTGGATGATGATGGTAAATGATTTGCTGTTAGCAGTATATGAAGAATAAACCTAGGTAACTGTCCCTAAAGAGAATCAGCTAACCCTAGTCTATGAAGCAGCTTCTGGGTTTGACAGGAGAGCTTTCCCCTTCTACCCTTTGCCACCCCTACCTCAAAATTGAGTCAGTTGACTTAGGGGTGAGCTCCTATTTATAGGGGTGCTCTAACAGTCTTTTCCAATCTTATGCCAGCTCATGCCAGCTCTGGGAAGTCCAAAATCTGAACTCCCATCTAGCAACAGTTTGCCCAAGATGGCTTCCGGCAAAACTATTTACAAAAACTCAGTCAGATCTAAAGATTGATGCAAGGAATTTTTTCACAATTGTACATCTCAAACAACCCATGTCTTATTTGAAAACTGGCCCTGCACTGATCAATCAGTTACTGTTTCCATGTTCCTTTGATTGTATACAGACATTTGGGAAGAATGGAGCACCTCTTTTTCTGAATTTAGGGAATTGTACCTGTTTGCTCCTCCCTCCTTCCCAAAAGTTCCTAATCTTTCTTCCAATTCAAAATCAGATTACCTAATATTATATCATTTCTTTTTAATTAACTGACCTTATTTGATTAATTGTTTTTGATATATAAAAAAGTCTGTCTTCCCACATATTGGGGTTATAGTTCTAAGTTGAGGAAGGGGCCTGATCCTAATCTGTTAGGCAATTGGCATTCATCATTTAATAAATCAATATGCTCAGAAGACTGAACTTTTGTT
Organism: Gracilinanus agilis; assembly: GCF_016433145.1. Lineage (NCBI taxonomy): Eukaryota > Metazoa > Chordata > Mammalia > Didelphimorphia > Didelphidae > Gracilinanus > Gracilinanus agilis. The sequence continues at coordinate 250,211,845 of NC_058133.1, read as the reverse complement.
TCCTCAGTCATTTCATCTTTTCCCCAGCATATCGCCATGCCTACATATTACCAGCAAAATCCAGAAGAAATAGCTATAAAGAGAAATCCCATTCAAAATAGCCATAGAGCATATAAAACATTTGAAAATTTGCTTTCCAAGACACATACAGGAACTAGTTTAACTGCAAAACTTGTTTGCTGAAATACAGACCTATGGGGACAGTTAGGTGTCTCAGTGGATTGAGAGCCAGGCCTAGAGACAAGAGGTTCAAATCTGGCCTCAGACAGATACTTCCTAGTTGTGTGACCCTGGGAAAATCACTTAATCTCCATTGCCTAGCCATTACTGCTCTTCTACCTTGGAACTAGTACAGTATTGATTCTAAGATGGAAGGCAAGTGTTTAAAAAAATGGAAATACAGACATTAAGTAATCAGAGAAATATTGTTTATGGTTAGACTAAGCCAATATAACAAAAATGACAATACTACCTGAACTAACTAAATTAAGTACTGCACCTTGCAAACTACCAAAGGATTATTTTATAAAGCTAGAAAGAATAGATCAATCTAAAGGAACAAAAGGTCAAGAATCTCAAAGGAAATAATGAGGGGGAAAAGTGGAAGAAGGATCTAGTAGTACCAAATCTCAAATTCTACTACAAAGTAGTATTCATGAAAACAATTTGATATTATTTAAAAAATAGAAAAATTGATTAGTGGGAAAAATTAGGTACAAAGCATATAGAAGGAAATGAATACAGTAGCCTAGAGTTCAATAGACTAGTTTTTGACTACTTGGAAAACTGGACAGCAATCTGTCAGAAATTAGGTACAGATCTACACCTCTCTTGGTATACCAAGAGAAACAGCAAATGGATCTATAAAAAGTGAGATCTTAAGCAAATAAAAAAAACCTAAGATATTACTTTTCAGTTCTAAGACTAGGGGAAGAGATAGAGAAGATTAAAGATCATCATTTTGATATAAAATTTAGAAATTTTTGCACAAACAAAACCAATTCAGTTAAAATTAGAAGGGAAACAATTAACTGGGGAGAATCTTTGCAGCAGGTTATCTGATCAGGGTCTCATATTTAAGATATACAAGGAATGGATTAAAATATATAAGATTAAGAGCCATTTTCCAGCACATAAATAGGTCAAGGGATATGAACAGGTAGCTTTCAAAAGAAGAAATCTAACATGTCAAATAATTATATGAAAAATGTTCTATTTTCTTAATATGGGGTGGAGATAGGGGAAAATGGGTGACTTATTGATTGAAAAAAATTTAATGTGAAAAAATTCTCAAAATTACTAATAGTCAATAAGCCTTTATTAAGAATCTACCATTTGGAGATGATCAATAAAGGAAAGGCACTATCATTAATGGAGGATTAGGAAAGATGGGACTTTGGAAAGTAGAAATTTAACTGGTACTTGAGGGAAGCTAAGAGGTGGAGTTGAGGAGGGAAAGCATTCCAGGGATGGGGGATAGCCCAGTCGGGGAGATAGAATATCTTGTTAAAGGAACTTTAGGGAGGCTAGGAACATCACAGAGTATGTAGGGATGAGTAAGCTGTAAGAAGGTTGGAAGGATGTGTGTGAGGGAGGCAAGTTGTTAAGGGCTTGGAATGTCAAAGGACATTCTATATGATCTTAAAGGTGATAGTGAATTTAATGAATAGGGAGTAACATGGTTAGATCTTTGCTTTAGGAAAATTAATCTGATAGCTAAGTGGGTAGATGGACTAGAATGGTGAGAGATTTGAGGTAGGGAGACCCCAACCAACAGGATCTTGTAATAGTCCAGGAGCGAGGTGATGGTCAGTACCTTAGCATTGGCAGTGTTAGAAGAGAGGAGAAAAGGATATCTTAAGGTAAAATCAACAGGACTTGACAAGACTAGATGGATTGAAGGTAAGAGAGAATGAAGACTTCAGGATGACACCTAGTGTATGAACCTGGGTGACTGTGATGACATTACTCCTCTTAACAATAATGGAGCAATTCAGAAGAGGGGAGAAAGATAATGAGTTCAATTTTGGGCATGTTGAATTTTGGATGTTTCGTATCCAGTTTGAGATGTCTTGTAGGAAGTTTGGAGATTAAGACTGGTGGTTGGGGCTGGATTAGTATATCTCGGAATCATCAGCATAGAGGAAAATTGACACTATGAAAACAGAAGGTTATCAAGTGAAATAATATAGAGGGAGAAGGGAAAAGGGCCCAAGACAGAATCGGGGCACCTACTTTTTAAAAGAAGTTTTTACTTTTATTCAGATTACATGTTGATATAATTTTCGACAATTTTCTGACATTTTTCAATCTATATTTTCTTCCTCCCTCCCACCTCTCCTTCCTTCCCTAAGAGGGCAGGTAATACGATATAGGTCATACACATTTATTATATAATACATATTTCTATGTGCATCATATTATGAAAGAAGACATATATCACTTACACTAGAGAAAAATTCTGAAGGAAATAAAGTGAAGAAGGTATTTTTCATGATCATCTTATTTGTCTTTTCTTATGGTACACTAGTATTCCATTACAATCAATCTGACATCATAATTGCTACCTGTGCTTTTTGAACTTTTGCTAAAGCATAGTAGATTCTGTTCTGGCCCTTTACTGTTACTCTGTTTGTGTTTCCCAGCTTTAAATGTGTTTTCTTGTAGACAGCATATTGTGGGATTCTGACTTCTACTCTGCTGTCCTCTTCTGTTTTATAGGGGAGTTCATCCTGTTTACATTCACAGTTATAATTACTAACTATGTGCTTTCCACCATCTTATTTTCATCCTGTTTATTCTTCTCTTCCTCTCCTTTCAACTTTTCCCTGTTCATAGATTACATGTTGATACAATTTTCAATACAAATTTTCTAATTTTTTAATTAATTCTATTAATTCTTATTTTTTGCTTATGACCACCACCTCCCTGAGTTCACCTTGTCTTTTGTCCTCCTCTTTTCTTATTCCTTTTCCTTTTCTTATTTCCCTGTAGGGTATTAACAGGATACCTACCTTTAAAGGCCATGACCTTGATGAAGATCTAGCAAAGACTGATAAGGAGGACAACCAGGAGTCAACAGAATCATTGAAACCTAGACAGAAGAGGGTATGCAGGAGAAAAGAGTGATCAGTAGTGTCAAATTTATACCAACATCAAGAAGGATGGAAACTGAAAAAAGGCCAATAAATCTGGTAATTAAGAAATGATCAGTTACTTTGGAGAGAGCAGTTTTTGTTGAATGATGAGATTCAAAGCCAAACTGTAGAGAGTTAAAAATGTGAGAGGAAAGGAAAAATTAAAAAAAATTTAAGCAAAGAAATACATTTCAGAGAAAGTATACATAAAGGAAGATATATACCAGACAATACAGAATGAAGGAGCTCTCCCATTGGGAGTGAGATTAACAGTTCAACCAAGAGAGTCTCAGATGTCAAGCAAGGAGAAATTTCTCAAAGCCTTTTGTGTAACAAGCTGGGCATGGGAACATGATGGACTCTGTCTACTTCTCTCATGCCAGTTTCTTCCCAGAATCTTTTCTTTCAGCAACCTGAAGTGGAATTGGCAACTTCCATCTTCTCTCTTGAAGCTTGAAGCCTTGACTGTAGAACCTGAAGAGATTCAAAGAAATTCAAAGCTCAAAGATACTGAAGAGCTTGAAGAGATTTAGCTCTCTTCTACTCTTAACTCTGCCCTGGGCCTCATGCAAGTGGGGCTATTAATCGCCACCAGATGGAGCTATTGATCTCCATGAAAGAGGAAAAGTCCCATACCAATGGGCTTTGAGAATTAGTTGACATTCCTCCCCTGGGCCAAAACTCTTTTGCAAAGATCAGATGAGGCAAGTTCAAAACCTGTAACTATAATGTATGAGTACAAACATTAGTTCTTTAAAACAACAAGGATGACTATCCTATACCAGAGAGCCGACCTTCAGCACCATTAAAACTGTAACACTCAGTAACATTGAAACAAATGTATGGACATAAAACACATACCTATTTGGAAAGTAATTACATATCCATATACACAGCAATAAATTGAAAACAATAAGCATGGCTAATTAACAAAGCAAAACTACCTAGCTGCAATAATAACACTATACATGGTATATACTATATATTTACATATTTACTGTATATTACTAATATATTTATTATATATTTATAGACCTTTTGTATGTGCATACAAACAAAAGGTCTATATATAAAATAGAACTTAACTATAAGTAGTAGCAACAAGGTGCATATATCGCTAGACCATGTACAAAACACAAGTCAAACCAGTTATAACAGCCAAATAAAAAATAAGCACACTTAAACATTTAGTAATTCATGCATAGATAGCAATAAATACATGCAATTACATGTAAGGCACTTTACAGATTGACAGTCTAGTATTATCACTTAAATACATGTGTAACTCTATATTTAGGTTTCCTATAACACCATAACTTAGCCTAGTAACTGGTCTAATAGGCCTAGTTCCCTTGTCACTGACTGATCCTCTTAGCTCCTTTACTAGAGCTAGTAGTTAGATGGGCTGAACATCGGGATCTGAATAGATTTGTGTATCTCCACCTATGCTGGTAGCTATATCAGGTTAACTATCAGCATGTTTTGGCTTGGTGGGTAGAATCTGTATCCTAAGTCTCTGTAGCAGTTTTAGGCAGGAAAGAAGATGCTGCTGGGTTGTGTTAAGGGAGAAACCAGGGAAAGGTGCCTTGAACAGTAAATATGGGTCCAGGTGGGTGTGAGAGACAGGAATGACAGGAAGGGGCCTAACAAGTAGGGAGACTAAAGTTTAACAGCAAAGGGGTTTCTGTTACTGAATTGGCTGTTAGGTCCAACTGCCACTCTGAAGCACCAAGACTAGGCCTATGGTAATCAGCAAAGTAAAGGCAGGAGTTTATAAGTTAAGGCAACACATTTAATCAAGGACAAACTAAGATTAAGGATGGGAATACGGTTTACTACACTGATAAGCTAAGGGCAAACCACAGGGGCAGGGGAAGGACATGACTACACTCTCCTATGATCTAAGCAAGACAGGGCCCAAAGAAAGCTGTACTGGAGTCACAAGGGAAAAGTTCCTCCCAACCTGGTTCCAGCCAGGTTTGGTCAGCTTAGCTAAGGACCTGAGGGTGGCTTTACTTGGGATCTCATGGCTAATCCAGGGATGGTTTCAGGATGCCAGGAGTCAACTCCACCAGAACAGGCAATCCAAGGTATCCGGGTAGGGAGAGATAGTTTGCAATGCTGTCCACCAGATCACAAACCACTTCCCTACTTGGTGCTGCTCTGCAGGTCTGATGTTCTCTGCTCTAAGCCTTTACCACTCTCAGGATCCCAGGGAATCTGGATACGACTCCCCTAGCTCTGAGATCTCCCAGGGCCAGCAACAGTTTGTGCCACCCACCATGGAGTTCTTCTCAGGCACAAGCCACTTCCTCCTTCCACTGCATTCCATTCAGAATGTCCATGACCTCCAGCTAAGGCTTTTCCTAGCCTGATTCCACACCTACTTTTAAACTTATGCCTCTTACAGTTGTTAGCCTGCCTTGGAATAATATAAAGAGTCCCCTTTGCTGGATGCATTACTTTCAGGCCTATATCTGGGTCAGAAAGTCTTTGTATGATGATTTCTTTTCCTCAGCTCTTTTCCTAGGTGAGTGACCATCACTTTTCTCTACTTGCTCACTGGAAAGTCTAACTAAATCTCCTCTAGGCACTTAATAATTCTGATAGGACCCTCTCCATTCTTTGGGGCTATTTAGTAAACAGGCAAGTTGCTGCATCTCTCAATAACTGTATGGGTTATTTTTATCTGTCTGCTAGTTTACATCCCTTAAATGCCAAGGTTTCCCAACAGAACTTTGTCTCCTTGTTAAAGGTCTTGACACCTTACTCTTGTCATCATAGCACTTTTGTTTCTGTCACAGACCTTCTGAGTTGAAGCTGTGTCTAGTTGGTAGGCATCTCTCAGCTTCTCCTTTAATCAAGAGGTGTACTACTATTGTACAACTATCGTGTGAGTAGTTGCATCACCTTTTCAAATGAGGTACAAAACACAAGTCAATAGACAAACGTGGTTCTTGCCCAAACATGAGCAACTATGGTGTAAAGCACTATAGCATTATTCCTGGTGGAATTGTATGCATAGACTAGAAATGAGATATGACTCTACTAAGCCTTTTGATCTGGTTTCAAAGATCCCAACATGTTCAACAGTGTGTGGTTAAAATGTTCAGTCTGTGTTTCTCCTAGAGATTGGTAAAGAATAGTCTTAGAGGAGGCAGCTAAGTGGCTCAGTAAACTGAGAGCCAGGTCTAGAGACAGGAAGTCCTGGGTCCAAATCTTCCCCCAGACCCTTCCTAGCTGTGTGATCCTGGGCAAGTCACCTAACCCACATTGCTTAGCCCTTACCACTCTTCTGCTTTGGAACTGAACATACTGTTGATTCTAAGATAAAAGCTAAGTGTTTAATTAAAAAAATAATAGTCCTAGACTTTTTGATACCTTCTAAGGCCAAAATTTCCATGCATGGCTTGCTCACAAAGTGGTCAGAGTGAATCCAGAGAATCCATAAACTTAAAAATGCTTATCCCATCACCTCTTTAGAAACAGTAAATGCTACTTTATACAACCTACAACTAAACAGAGAAATCCTCTTTACAACATTTCTGACAAGAGGGTCATCCAGTTTTGGCCTGAAGGCTTCTAATGCTACAGGCTCTGGTTTCAAATCCTAGCTGATGAAATGGGCAATCACTACTAAGATTTGACTCATCTTTTTACCATATCCATGGTATACTTTGGGTAGTACCAATTGCTCCCTGGTTTCATGTAGGAGATCAGTCCAGGTTGACAGCACTCAGTGGAATTCCAGCTTCTGCATTGCCTTGGCATTAAGGTACCTTCTGCTCTCTGAAACTTTGCACAGGTAGGATTATTACCCTGATTTCTGGCTTGCATTACTTTTCTTAGCCTTTGTTCTTACCTTCAACCAGATTTACTTATGTACTTGACTTGCTGACTAGCAGAAGCTGGAAGATCTCAATTACTTCCATTTCATTGTAGTCCAGTACCTTGAATATTCCAAATTGCTTTCATCCCTTCTTCTTATGTCACCACAACTCTAGTGTTCTGTAGCATTCTGGACAAAGCATCTGCATCCACATAAGTCTTGTCAGGCCTATAATGTTAAATTATAGTATGTTAAAATAAATCAAAAGCATGTTAAATTAAAGTATATAAAAACAAAAAATACCCAGTATGGTTAGGTATCTCTGGTAAACAGTATCTAACTTGGCACTGGTCAAGATATAAGTCAATGGACTGTTATCAGTCCATACTTGGAGTTTTGCTCTTAATACATAGTTTTTGAACTTGTACAACAAGGGGTCAGAATGGAGAAGGAATAGAGTTCAGGGGATGACCTAGGAAAGAACAGAGGGGTTATGAGATTGGAGGTCATGGAAAGGAGAAAGAATGAGGTTTGGGACTACAAGGCAGAGGGAGAGATGGAATGATTATATTGTGATCACAATAAGGGAATTTCAGAGTTCATGAACATAGAAATGGTATATTTGTGGGTGATGTCAATAGAGAAATGAAAATTAAAGCAACACTGAGGTCCTACCTCATACTGATAATATTGACAAAGATGATAAAATAAGAAAATGACAAATGTTGGAGGGACTTTTTGTAAAGACACACTAATGTTGCTGGTGGAGCCATAATGGCAAACAATTTAAAACTTCCTGCAAAGTTACTAACCTGTCCATACCCTTCAACCTAGCTATACCACTGATAGACTTGTGTCCCACTGAGATCACAGAAAAAGGTAAAAAGCCTATATGTATAAAAATATTTATAGCAGCTTTTTTTGTTACATATATAACTATATAAAGCTAAAAACTGGAAACTCAGGGAATACCCACCTACAGGGGAATGCCTAAACAAATTATGGTACATGAATGTAATGAAATGTTATTCCACCATAAGAAATGATGAAATGGATGATTTCAGAGGGAACTGATTATACTTAGAGTGAAATGAGCAGAAGTAGAGTATAATTTATACAATGATAATGTTATAAAGAATAACAACTTTAAAATACTTTATTTAGAATCCTCCTTGATGAAATGAAAAACCACATTTCCAGAAGACCTAAGATGAAGCAAGCTACCCACTTTTTTTTTTTTAACTTTTACCTTCCATCTTAGAGTCAATACTGTGTATTGGCTCCAAGACAGAAGAATGGTAAGGATAGGCAATGGGGGTCAAGTGTCTTGTCCAGGGTCACACAGCTGGGTCACAAATCTGAGGCCAGATTTGAACCTAGGACCTCCCGTCTCTAGGCCTGGCTCTCAATCCACTGAGCTACCCAGCTGCCCCCAAGCTACCCACTTCTTGCCAGAGATATGACAGACTTTGAATCCACTATGTATGAGACATACTTTTTTGGACATGGCCAATATGAGAACTTGTTTTGCTTAAGTATTGAGCAGCTAGGTGGTGAAGGGATAGAGTGCTGGGCCTGAAGTCAGAAAGATTTATCTACCTGACTTCAAATATAGCCTCAACTGTGTGACCCAAGTCATTTAAAACTGTTTGACTCAGAACAGGGAGAACATTGTACATAGAAAGTAAAATATTGTAGGACAATCCAATATAATGGACTTAGGTACTAGTAGCAAGCCAGGACACTCCTGGGAAAGAATGCAAACCACACTGAGAGAAAGGAATAATATGGAAATAGGTATCAAGTGATAACATTTGTACAATCCAGTGGAATTACTTGTTGACTCTGGGAGGGGGGAAAGAAAATGAATCATATAAACATAGAAAAATATTTTTAAAACTGCCATTTCCTTCTCTAGCTCATTTTACAGATGAATATGAGTAAAGTAGGGTTAGGATTGACCAAACTTTGGGGGATGAGTGAGAGAAACAGAGAGTCGATTGTCTGAGAACATTTTTGAGCTTAATTTTCTGCATTTCTGTCTTAAAGAGAAACCGTTAACCTCTTGACTGCTGATTTACTAGGAATTTAAAGTTTTCCAATAAGGCTATAATGTTTTTCAATAAGAAAAGGTATGGATCATAAAAGGGGTCAAAAGAGGAGTCTCAGTTTTTATCTGAGACTGTTTCTCTTTTTGGCCTCTCACATATGCCTTTTCTTTTAAACAAAAGCGATTTATTACACAGCAAAACCTTTATTAATGAAGAGTCACAGAATAGTTACAACCATCAGCTACAGCTGGATCTGATGGGATTTACAGATTATGGTATTTCTTTATGGCTCACAACACCATCCCTCTTCTTTCTACCTATATCCTTGGTGATTAAGTTAGCTCTTGTTGGTTTAGTGATCATTTCTAGGTTCCCAAATCTATATATGTTTGTTGTGTATGTGTGTATCTTTATACACACATTAGTGCACATACACATATATACATCACATTCTTTAGCCTAAATGTTTTTATTTCTTTCAGGGGTACCAATATAATTAAACTCACTCAGGTTCAAAATCATTCTTGGCAATTCCACTCTCATTGCTCCAGTCCCATATTCAATAAATTGATAAATCTTGACATTTCTATTTCTACAACATCTCTTCCATCTGTTTTACTTTATCCACTCATTCTTAACCATCCTAGTTATTGCCTCCAATCACTTCACAGGGAGAGGAAGGAGGCTGTTATAGGACTAGCGCCGTCCTTGCCTAATGCAGCCAGGAACTACAACTTCCAGCAGCAGTCGGGTAACGGAGGCGGGGGAAGGGGGAAGGAACTCCTCAAAGATTTATGGGAATTGTAGTCTGGGTATATCTTATTTCCATTCTTCCGTCACCCCTTCGCCCGCTTGACATTAAGGACCAATCGGAAGGCCGGGGAAAATCTCGCGAGAAGAAGACGGCGCGTCTTGTCTGATTCCTCAGTGGGTCCCGGGGAACTGACTGGCGGCGGTTTGGGATTAGATGTGCTCCTGAGCCGCATCCTCTTTGCCACCTTCCTCACCAGCCCTTGGAAAGGAAAGCGCCTCTCATCTTCATCCCCTAGGCCCCGCGCTGGTCTCTCGCGTCTCACCGAAGTGTGCACCGACGACTCCGAGACCAGCGTGGTGCCGAGGAGCCAAGAGAAGACCTCGGCTCAGCCTCTGCTGTGCCGCCGTTACCTGTGTGACCTTAGGCAAGTCACTTGCTTCCTCCGGGTCTCGCCTCTGAGTTCCATTCCGGCCTATCTGCTGCTCGTTTGTGCATCTCCTCTTCTCCCCCTTGGGAGACCCTGAGACTGCCCCCTCATCTGTGCCCCCAGCCTACCTTGCCCCTGTTTTTACCTAGGTTTCCCGGGGCCGTGTAACCACGGAGTCAGCACTCTCGCCCTGCTGCAGCGATGAGCCCCTCCAGGCTGCCCCCGAGCCAGTGGAGCCCCCGACCCTTTCTGTGGAGCTGGGAGAAGAAAAGGGCTTTGGGACCCCTGCTTCTCCAGAACAGGGCGGAGAAACTCCTGTGGAGGAGGTGGTTATTGGTGGAGAAGAGCAGGAACCCACCCCAATTGAGAACTTCCCGGACATAGATGGGGAAGCTCCCGCTTTGGTAGCTGGAGAAGTCCCCGAATTGGGTTCTGAAGAACCAGTGGAGGAAGTCTTGATGGAGCCGATCCCAGAATGTGAAGAATACTAGTAAGTAACTTGGAGGGGCAGGAGGAGGGCTGCTTCTTTTGGGGAAGAAATGTGAAGGGTCGGTTTTCCCCTCCCAATCCCACTTCCTTAAGTACCTAAGTGTTTGCCCCAAAATCCCAGTCCAGTACCTCTCCCCAATCCTTCCAAAGTCCCTGTTTCCCTCAGGGTCTCAAGCATCTAGACCCTATCTCTTTTCCAGTGTCTGGAGCTACAGTTTCTCCCAGTCCCCTCGCCTTCTCAGTGGCTCCTGGTCAGAGTTTAGCTTTCAACCTGAGAACTTCTTAAAAGGCTGTAAATGGTAAGAATTTGGTTAAATAAGATGAAGGGCATGGGGATTAGAAAGAACAGTATTGTATTGTTAGGGAGGTATTGTATCTGAGTGAAGAGGGTTAATTAGTGTTTTTCATTCAGTTGAGTTGAACTGGGTCTTTATTGCTCAGTTCTCTCCCAGGACCCAGTGCCTACCATTTCCTTCAGGGACTCAGGAGTTCCTATCTCCCCACTCACTCAGCTACCAGGCATCCAGCCTAAATCTCCTCTGCCTCCAGGGCCCCAGATGGCTCCTGCCTCTTGACCAACAGTGCTGACAACACCCTTCGGATTTATAACCTACCCCAAGAGCTGTATAATGAGGAGGAAGAACTCAAGAATGCAGAAATGGTGAGTGTAGGTACCTGAACCCTTCCTTCTATGACACATTACAGAAGGTATTCCAGGTATCTTTTTCTCCTGGTTGCAAATACAAATTTGTTCCACATTACATCCTTGTGCAGAAACATTCACCAGACTCCCTATTGCTTCTTCGATAAAATGCAAATTTAGAACTTTCCACTATCTAGCTCTAACCTATCTTTATAGCCTTGTTTCATATTATTCCTTTTTTACAACCCACACACATTCTAGCCAGACTGTACATTTTTTCCAGGGCTGAAATGTGCTCCCACATTTTCCTTAGCTTCTCTCAAGGTCTATATTCAGGCACGCTAAGCCTTTTCTGATTCTACAGTTAAAAATTCACAAATTATTCAATATTATTTTCCTTTTACCTATGTCATTCCCTTCTAGAAAAATAGAATCTCCTAGAGGAGTGATGGGCAAACTTTTTAAAGAGGGGGGGGGCCAAAGGAAAGGAAATGCTCATCTGTCAGTCTGTTTCTAAGGCAACTCTTTCAAAATTTCATTGTATTGTATTCCATTCATTGTATTCATCAGATTAAGAATAATGTTCCACCGAGGATAGAACGTTTCAGGGGGCCATATCAGGCTCACAGTCTGTAGTTTGCCCATCACTGTCCTAGAGAGTAAAGTAGGACTTCCCCCTCCCCCTTTTCATATTTGTTTGGCACACACAGTGTCAGGCAGAGTGCCAAGTACTGATGATAGGACAAGAAAAATAAAATTGTTTCTATTCTTCCCAAGGACCTGGCATTTCTCTTAGAGGAAGTAACATGTATATAGAAAATTACATTAACTTCTGCAGGTATTGAGGGTCAAGATAGGCTTCCTTTGAAGGAGGTGGCTTTTGAGCTGAGCTTTGAAAAAAGCTTTGGATTTCCGTTGATGTCACCACCATCCTTCTTGTCTCAAAGGCTTAAAACCTCAAAATCTTTAAGCTCCCTAGAGCACAGTGTTGCTTTTGACAGGGATACTTATGTGTTCCCAGAGTCTTTTCCCTTCCAAAGCTGGAACTCAATTCCAGGTTACTAGGGCTAGCCCCCTTTTGAGCCCTTGAGTTTCTTTCCATTCAAGACCAGCATCAGGCATGGTTTATGAAGTTACTTCTGATCTTTAGCGATGACTGACTTTCTGAATTAGTGCCTGTTTAGAGTCTCTTATTCCTTCAATTCTGTCTTGTACTCTTTTGAACTGATTTTCCATCTCTCTGGATGAATAATTCCAGTGCCATGACCTGTTGGTCATTTTGGAACATCCTCCAAAGTCTCTATGATCCTATGTTTTGGCCACATGTGGATACCCTGATGTACGTCTTATACTAATCTTTGAAAACTGCAGTGACTCCCTGTTATTGGTGTCCTACCATCTAGTTCCTACCAACATTTCCCATCTTGTTTCGTACCTTTTCCTTTAACAAATGTTTTGCCCCAGATGAACTACTGGTTCTTTCCTTGTTTTCATTCTATCTTTCTCACTTTTTAGTTTATGCACACTATCCCTTATGTGTAAAGCCAACCCTCCACATATCCACCTAAAGGGCCAAGGATCAGTGGTTTTGCCTTATTTTCTGTTAATCTGTCAGCTAAAAGTGACTTCTCACATTTCTTACAACTTTTTGTCTTGCTCTCTATTTTGCCTATATCATAGTCTACCCTTTTTCATAAATTTTTAAGGAATTCCTTTTCTCTTCTGCTAGGAGAAAGTAAGCTCCTAAGGAGCTGGAACTATATTATAACTTTTCATCTTAGTGCTCTTGTTGCATGGTGCTTTTGCATGTTTTTAGGTTATGGTTATGGAGCTTGGGGAAGATTTCTTTAATGGAGTATGTGGAAGAGAGGCTATTTAGGAGACACCTTGAAGAGTGAGATTATGGGGGCTTGAGAGCTGAGGGAGTAGGAAGGATTGGATAACAACTAAAAATAGAATCAAAGAAGATGTGGTTTTCAAACCAGACTTGACTAGGAAAATATTTTTTTTTGTCCTCCTCCCCAACTTTATTGAGTTAGTACATTTTAAATTCCATCTTCCCTGTCATACCCAAGAAGAAACACTTTTTCCCTGGTTCATTTCTGTGACTGTTATACACCCTTTGGCCCAAGGGAATGGTCTGGTCTCCCATAGAGAAATCCTACAGGATAAAGGTGTGTAGTCTTCAAGATCCAAGTATTCCCATTCTCTCTTGTCTAGGTCCCAGTTCTGCGTATGGCGGAAGGCGACACTATCTATGATTATTGTTGGTATTCTCTGATGAATTCAGGCCAACCAGACACCTGCTTGTAAGTTATGACATTTGATCATCCTGTCATCTGATAGAGACAGATTCAATATCTTGGTATTTCAAGAAAATATCTTGGGGGAGTGGGAGGGCATGGAGTGCTGTCAAGGAGACCATGGAGAGGAGGAAGTCCTATACATTTTTCACAGGGGAGCTGAGGGGCCCAGTTTGTTCCCTCCATGTACTTTTTATAGTAACCGCTCCTCAGTGATTCTGTTTTTCTAACAGTGTGGCCAGCAGCAGTCGTGAGAACCCTATCCACATCTGGGATGCCTTCACTGGGCAGCTCCGGGCCTCTTTTCGTGCCTACAATCACCTGGTATGAATACTTCTTCCTCTCCCCCTGGGACCCTTCCAGTGCCAAGCTGCCAGTTTTTTCCCTGCTCCATCCTTACTGCATTGGGGATCCAGGTGTCTAGTATTTCAGTTTCCAGTGACCATCTTCTTTTTCTCCCATCTCTACTTTAGGATGAGTTGACTGCTGCCCATTCTCTTTGTTTCTCCCCTGATGGCTCAAAGCTCTTCTGTGGCTTCAATAGAACCGTAAGGATCTTCTCTACATCACGACCTGGTAGACAATTTGAAACACGACCCACATTTGGTGAGGATCAAAGTAGCTTAGTTGTCAGTTCTTAGCAATGTTCCCAAACCTCCTCCCAAAGAGGATTTTAATGGGACTTTCTCAGGGCTCTTCAGAAAGTTTGAGTCCCTTTCTCATGGACCCTCTCAGCTCTGTATCCTGGGTAGGGGAGGCTATAGGTTGAAAGGAAGGATGGAACTGATGATTATACACCTGGGAGTGGAAGGAACTGGGAAAAGCAGAGTGGACAGACTTGTATCAACTGGGTCCACTATAAATTTGTTATCTACTCTTAGCTCTGTCTTTACTGCAACAAGGTAGTAATTCAAATCCTCCCTAAGTGATCCTCTATTTACTCATCATATCTGCTATTCCAAATCTCTTCTCAAGTCTCCCCTGTCTCCCCCTCCTGTGTGAGGTCATATCTTACTGAGGAAATTCAGACTCTTTGCTGTAAGCTCTCTCTTTGCCTGGTTTCATCTCCTACTATCTCTTTTAGTCCAGGCTGTGATGAACAGCTGGCCTCTCCCATTGCCAAGGCAAAGAGTATTCTTGACCCCATCCCCTCCTGTCTTTTCTAGCAGATTGCTCTCATTGTCACTCCCACTTTCCCCAGTTTTTTCCTGCCTTTTAGTTCTTTCCCTGTTTACAAACACATACATTTCCCCCATCACTAGAGGGTATCATCGGATACTACCACTGATAAGTATCATATAAGTCTCCTGTATTTGGTGCCACTGCTCCTCTTTGTCTCTCGGCAGGCTGCTCATTCATCATATTAGACAGCTGTGGATTTAGTGCTGGGCCTGGAGTCAGAAAACCTGCATTTGAATCCTTCCTCAGACACTTACTGTGTGACACTGAGCAAGCCTGTTAACCTCAGCCTCAGTTTCCTCATCTACAAAATGGGAATAATAGCACCTATCTCATAGGGTTGTAGTATCAAACTAGAGAACACAAAGTGCTTTGCAGCTCTTAAAGCATTATGTAAATATTGGCTATCATCACTTCACTGAGAGAGTGCTCTTCAAATTATCAGTAGTCTTTTATTGCCAAATCTTTTGTAGCCAAAGCCTTTTCTCAGTCCTCCAGGTTCAAATAGAAACTCCTCTGTCTGACATTCAAAGCTCTTCACAACCTGCCTGACCCCTTTCCAGTCTTCTCCTATATTATTTCCCTACATATGCTCTTTTGGCCCAGCCAGATTGGCCTAAATGCTGTTCCTCACCCATGATGTTCCATTTCCCATTTCTGTGCCTTTAAAGGTACTCTGTCCTCCATGCCTGAAATAACTTTCCTCCCTTCTGCTTTCTGGAATCCCTGGCTTCCTTCAGGACTGGGCTGTAGTGCCACCTTCTGCAGGAGGCCATCCTTCTCCTCCTTCCCCTCCTTCCTTCCCTCCCTCTTCTCCAGATGCTAGTGTTTTCTCTCTAACGATACCTTTATTATCCAGCTTTTTACATATCTTTTAAAAATGTCATATGGGGGCAGCTGGGTAGCTCAGTGGATTGAGAGTCAGGCCTAGAGATGGGAGGTCCTAGGTTCAAATCTCGCCTCAGACACTTCCCAGCTGTGTGACCCTGGGCAAGTCACTTGACCCCCATTGCCTACCCTTACCACTCTTCTGCCTAGGAGCCAATACACAGAAGTTAAGGGTTTAAAATAAAAAAAAAATAAAAATATCATATACACATTATATCATCTATTAGAAAATAAAGTTCTTGAGGGCGGGGACTGTTTTGTTCTCTAATTTGTATCTTCAGTACCCAGCTAGCATAATGCCTGGAACATAGTAGGCACTTAATGATAACTTAGTGATTAATAGATGGATATTTGGGCTCCCTGTAGAGAAATGGGGTGGGGGAGAAACCCAGTTCCCGAGTTACTTAGGAGTTAGAAGATTTTGAAAGATGCTCATGCCTTTGTCTTCATCTTACCCTCCTTCACTCTTTCCAACACTAGCCAAAAAACAGGGCCAGAGTGGGATCATTTCATGCATCGCATTCAGCCCAACCCAACCTCTCTATGCCTGTGGCTCCTATGGCTGTTCCCTTGGTCTGTATTCCCAGGATGATGGTTCTGCTCTTGCTCTGTTTTCGGGGCATCATGGGGGCATCACCCACCTTTGCTTCCATCCTGATGGCAATCGTCTCTTCTCAGGGGCCCGAAAGGTGGGAGTTAGATGCATGGGGGTAGGGTGGGTGGGTTTTGCATAAACATGAGTCATCCCATTTTTAATGGGAGGGAAGGGAGTGAGGGGGCTGGAGGTGGGGAGTAGATTTGGAGATTTGAATTCACTAAATGGCTTAGCTTCACCTCCAGGACACTGAGCTTCTGTGTTGGGATCTCCGGCAGCCAGGCCACCTTCTTTTGTCCTTGACCCGAGAAATCTCTACTAATCAGCGTATCTACTTTGACTTGGATCCGTGAGTAGCCACGCTCCCCTCCCTTTCCAAGCAGCTAGGGGGCCCTTTTCCCCATGAAGGAAACCATGTGGGTCTCCATGGATGGGTGGTGCCTGACAGGAACCCAACTAGCTGGGTAATGAGAACTTGTGAAGTCTGATGTGATTCTATTCTTTTCCACAGGACAGGACAGTTCCTTGCAAGTGGCAGCACTGATGGCATTGTGTCTGTATGGGACATTAGTAAGGCTGGGGAAACCCAGATGGAGCCACTGATGAGTTTTCTGCCTCAGAAGGACTGCACAAATGGCATTAGGTAGGAGACCTAGATTCCTTGGGGAGTTGTAGGGGATTTGGATTAAGTACCTACTAGGAATCTGGCACTGTTCTGAGTGCTCTCAAGATGCTTATAGTCTAGTGGGAGATAGAACATGAAAACAGCTATGTACAGTTATATGCAGAGTAGATGGAAATTATCAACAAAGAGAAGGCCTTAGCATTAAGGAGGATTTTTAGCTGGGACTTGATGCCAGGAGGCAGAGTTGAAGAGAGATGTCAGGAAATGGACTGTATCATTCAAAGAATAGCAAGGAAGCCATTGTCACTGAATTGCAGAGTGTGTGTCGGGAGTAGGTATTAAGAAGATTGGAAAGGTAAGAGGAAGCTAGGTTGTAAAATTCTCTGGCTTGGAATGACCCAGAAGGTGATAGGGAATGGGGAGGGGTGACATGGTTATATTAGTTACATTTGTGCTTTAGAAAAATGAATTTGACAGATGAGAGCAGGTTAGGTTAGATTGAGGAGAAGCTTGAGGCAGGCAGATCAACCAGCAGTCTCCATGTGATAAGGGACTGCACCAAATTGGTGGTAGTGTTAGGAGAAGGGGACTTACAGGAGAGATGTTACTATGATAGTCAACAAGACTTGAAAACAGTTTGGATAGAGGAGTTGAATGAAGAATGGAGAGTGGAGGAAGATTCCTAGGTTGTGAGCCTGGGTGACTGCATGGTGTTACTGTCAATAGTAATAGGGAAATTAGGGGAGGAACATTATGAGGAGAGGCTAATGAGTTGGAGGCAGCTACTTTGGGAGAGAAGCAACCAGGGTAGAACAGGGAGAATGCCAGGACCTGGGGCTCTAACATCCCTCCCTCTTTACGTCCTTCCCCAACAGTCTCCACCCAAGCATGCCTCTGCTGGCCACATCCTCTGGCCAGCGTGTTTTTCCTGAGCCGACAAACAGTGAGGATGAAGAAGGGCAGGCGAAGGGGGTTCCCCTGCTCTCGATGAGCCATGCCCATCCTGACTTTCGCCTCCAGCTGTGGTGGTGTGGGGGTGCTTCAGATCTAGAAACTCCTGACTGCAATGAAATGGGGAAAGAAGATGGTCCTCGGGAGGGAGTATGTGGGGTTGTATAAAAGGTTTTCCCAGACACACTGAGTGCTGTGTTCTTTTGGGGAGGAGGGTGCCTAGTTTTACCCCTGAGCCTAGTGGACTCTGTCAAGTTGTGCCTGGACCTGGGAGGGATGAGGGATGGGAGCCAATCCGCAGCAGAGCTCCGGGGGAGGTCACTTAAATGTGGGTGGGGTTTCCAGTCATTGTTCCCACAGTTGCCAAGCAACCTGGTAAACTGAAGGGGGTGTGTCTTCAGGTTTTGCTCCCTAGCATTGTCTGTCCGAGGTGGAGCTCTGCTATGTAGCCCCACAGGGGTCTGTGCTAATGTGACTGAATTGATGAGGCAGGCTTCTGTGTGACTGTGTATGTGATTGTCTTGATGCTGGGGGCAGGGAGGCATGTGTGTTTCTGGATGTAATGAGACAAACATCCACTTGTAGGTACTGGCCACCGTTAATTGTTCAAGCACTGAGCTGGGCTTTACTCCCAGTCTTAAATTGGTGGGGGTGAGTTTTGAATTTGTTCCCCCTCTCTCTTTTGGGGGCTCTGATTTGCCATACCCATATAGCTTAAGAAGATAGAGGCCATGGAAAAGTAAAGATGATGGACAAATACTAGAAGAGGATTAATATTCACACTGTATACAGGGCTCATGCAAATGCCTAATTTATTAACCCAATAATTGGGTCCTATCCTGGTTTTTCAGGTCCAGTCAGTCCTGAGATTCATATTCTTCCACACACTAGGAAGAAGGGTTGGAGAGGTTTCCATCTCCCTATGCTGGAGTTTACTCCCCAACCCCCTTTATTTCCCTTCTCCATAAACTAAATTGAGGACCCAAGTCAGATCCTATGCTTCATTCATTGCTTGGGGGGAAAGAAAGGAAGACACATTTCTTTCCCTCTAGGATTTTCCAAGCTAATGGGAGATTACAACCCAAACTGGATAGACAAGAGTGAACTATATCCATTGGTGATAAAGAGGGAGGAGAACCCCTATTCTGGCTGTTCCTATTCTTCCATCTTCCCCCCTTCCCTTTTCCTCCTATTAGATCTGTTTGATTTTTATCCTCTGAATTTAGCTCCAGCCTAATTCCAGGTTTCACTTTAGCTGATTGGGTTCTTGAAGTCATTTTGGTCCCATTCCTCTCCCTCCTTCCTAAGTCTGTGTTCAAGGTCTTGGAGGAAATATTTTGGGTTTTCTCATATTTTATACATAGAAATGAAAGTTTCTTCTACCCACCTCCCTTTGTTTGTCTCAGCCCTTATCCTAGCCACGAAGAACTTCAGCTTCTATTGTGATTTCATATACATCGTTTCATTTACTCCTTATGACAACCCTGGGAGGTGGGTAGGGTTGGTATAATTCTACTTGGAGGTGAGGAAAAGATATAAGTCAAGTGGCCTGACCAAGATCCCATTGCTAATAAGTGGCTGTTGTAAAGCCTGTTGCAACTTGCAGGGCAAAGTTTTCAGCAGCAGAATTAGAACTCAGATCTTGTCCAGCCCTTGTTTTCCCCTGCCACACTGGGTCTCCCTCCTAGAAACCTTGCACCTGGAAGGCTATGATTAGTGGTTCTCCCTACTCTGAATTCATTTCCTTCTGCTACCTTCCCTAGCTACAGATTTCTGTAGCTAGAAGAGGAATTCTCCCTCTTCTCCCATAATTCATCTACATATAATTAAAAACAAACAAAAAAACTGCACTGACTACATGCTAGTGAAACTGATTGTAGGGTTTGGGGGAGGTGGGGAGGATACTTAAAGACTGAAGCAAGCTCAGTTGTGGGGCTAGGATGGGAGGGGGAGTGTTAGGGAGGGCTAGGTTCCAGCTAGGAGCTAGGTTCTTTTCAAACCAGCTGGAGGAGGCAGCAAGGTTCAGGTTGTTGAGGGTAAGAGGAGATGGACAGAGACAAGAGAAGGAAAAAGAAAGTCGCCTTAGAGAGACAAAGAGAGCAAGAAAGAGTTGGGCGGGGTTGAAGCCAGCTCTGGTGGGAGGTGTGGGTGTTGTGGCGGGGAGTGGGGTGTGAGATCCTGCCTCCTCTAACTCCAGATCCAGTTTTTCCCTTCATCCCTCCCTCTCCCCGCCTCTCCTTTAACTCCCCCCTCCTGGGCTCTGGACTCTAGTCTCCTCCCCTAGCCTGCTGCCCTCAGTCCCCAGCTAGGCTAGGGCTCCTGCTCCATTCCCAGCCTTGACTCTCCCTCCCTCTGGCACCCTCATGCCTTCCCTGCCTGGCCCCCCACTCCCTCAGCCTCCCCCAGCCCCTCACTAGGCCTCCTCGAAAATCCCGGGGTGCTGAAGTGTGGGCAGGGGTGTGTGTGTGTCTGTGTCTGTGTGTTTGTCTATGTGTGCGTGCATGTGTGTGTAGAATCTGCAGGCAGATTGGGGGGGGGCCTGGAATCTTGTGGGGTTAAGCATTGTAAGGAAGGGGTTTGGAGAAGAGTAGGGTAGGCAAGTCGGGGAAATCGGAGGTGGGGCAAGCAATCTAAGGGGAAACCGGGAAGCCTGAACAGTATAGGTCAGAGACTTGAAGGAGGGGGGTTGTGAGACCCCTGTGAGGTATCCCAGGCTGTGTGTGGCTTTGGGGGAAGTTGGTGCCTCCACCCCCCCAGGCCTTGGCAGGGGGGGTAATGGGGGCCCTCCATCCTGGGCTGGGGGGCGTGAGAGTCGGGGGGCTGCTGCTGGGCCTCTTGGGGCTGGTGTCGGGGCTTAGCCTGGAACCTGTCTACTGGAACTCGGCGAATAAGAGGTGAGCTGGGTGGGTGGGGAGGTTTGGGGGGTTAGGGAGCTGCCACTACCACTACCACAGCAGAGAAGTGTTCATTCAGAGGATTATGGACTTTGAGAGAGCTGGACATTTGGGTGAAGAGATCTTGGGCAAGATAGAGTTCTGTGGTCCCCAGTGCAATTAGAAAGATTTGAAAGCTGAGAAACCAGATGTTTGAGCCCCAGACAAGAGATCTGGGTGTTTGTGATCTGAGATAAGAGGTGTAGGGAGAGGGAAAAGGAAGCAGCAGTAGGATGTCCAAAGTTTATAAGACCCCATAGAGGAGAGGGATAAAAAGTTCAGGGGAAGGCGAGATGTTCTAGGTTTAGATAGGAACAAGTTGGGGTGTCTGGATTTGTGACTGACTTATTTGAGAGGGCTGGGCTGGACTAAGGAGTATCTGGTCCATTCAGTTGTCAGATATAATCACAATACTGGGTGCCTTTTCTCTGTAGGCAGCATGGTTGGATAAAATGTAGTGTTGAAGGAGCTCTGTCTAGTGGGTCAGCTTCCATTGGTTATTCTGTGTTTCCTTTCAACATGTGGCTTTACCCCTCTGCAGGCCTCCCTACCTTATGGATCTCTTCATGGTGGGAAGCCCCACCCCACCCTGAGGTCTTCCTCCTATCCTCTTTGGATAGGCTTAGCCATATCCCTCTTGGATCATTGCCTCTCCCTGTTTTACCAAGAGAAGAAGGCTAAGGGTTAGAGGGGCTCTCAAGAAAAACAGGACAGACAGGTCACTTATCCCTTTGCCTTAGTTTAGGACTACCCCTCCCCTAGCCAAGGATTGTTTTGAAAACTACCTTCTTTCCCAGCTGGCAAATCAAGATGTCAGAGCCTCCTTTACTGTACTCCCTTCTCTCGCCTTTCCTGTGGGCTTATAATACCCCATCATCATTACACTCTTTTGGTTAGAATTTCAGAGCTTCCCTAATCAGCTCTATTCCCTCCATCACTGGTAGAGCTAAATAAGGGGGGATGGGGGGGTGGGGGATGGCTAGGACCTTTTTATAGGGACATAGGAACTTCTCCAGCTCTTCTATTCCTGTTTCCAGTGTATAGAGGAGGTTGAGCCACATAGTTAACTTCCTGGACTACTGAAAGTAGTTCCTAATCTACACACCAGTTATAGCATACAGCAGTAAGTACGTAGATCAGACTTATAGGGCTTTCTGACAAGGAGAGTAAGGGAGTCCTGTAGGTCTACCCCTCTGAGTTGGCCAGTAGAGAAAAGGAAGAGGAAAATACAGAATAAGTTCCTTGACCCTGGAAGGATCCTGTTACTGTTATTGATGCAGAGAATATGGATGGGTATAGATGGTTTGGTTTAGAATGGGAGTAGGGGCTAGAGGATCATATGCCTGGGTACATGAGGGCCAGGATTGAAGTGAGTCATGAATCTCATTCTAGGGCCAGTATTATTCCCCCCAGCAGGGAGGTGGCTATTGAAGCTTTAGAGTTATTTTTCTCAAAGAAATTAAAGTCTGGGATGAGAGGGGACAGAAGCTAGTGAATGGACTTAGGCATTCAAGCCCCTAGCTCTGGTTCTCATTAGGGGCCCAGCTCTCTGGCCCCAAACTGGTCCCATCTCCAGTGCTAGCTTTATTTCCCTCTGATCACATTGCCATGGCAACCACTATGATATCATTGGGCTGGCATTGATGGGAAGAAATCTCTCCTTTCATGCCCATCTCTCTCCATACTCTGATGTTGCTGGAGTTATCTTGAGAGTGTGAGGTCACCTTGGAAGGCAATGATGTCACTGTGATTGCCTTATGGCATTAGGGTTTGGGGTGGATGCTGTGACCTCACACTTGGTTGCCATGGACTACAATGATTAAGTCACCAGTGAGGGGTGGGCCCCATGACTCCAGAGAGGCCAGCTCCTTGGCAACTGGCATCCTGTTACTATGACAACAGGCCAGGTGATGGAGCTTGGAAGGCAGAGTGTGCATAGTTTGGTGGGGGGAAAGAGTATTGAATAAAATACATCTGGACATATTGAAGGGTAATGAAACCAACTGTTCATCCCACTCCTTTCTCCCCAGATTTTCTTTTTAGTCCCTATTCTCATTAGGGGCCAGCATATTAGATCTATTGGTATATAATTTTTGGCTTACCAGTCAGGAAGCAAGAACTGACACCTGGGAAGGTTGGGTTTTTGAGGGAAGTTGGAGCGGGCTGAGGACTTAGCTCCTGGACTCTCTTTTTTCTGCTCAGGTTCCAAGCAGAAGGTGGCTATGTGCTCTACCCCCAGATTGGGGACCGACTGGACCTGTTATGCCCTCGGGCCCGGCCCCCTGGCCCACACTCATCCCCAGACTATGAATTCTACAAGTTGTACCTGGTTGGAGGAGCCCAGGGCCGTCGCTGTGAGGCCCCTCCTTCCCCTAACCTGCTCCTGACCTGTGACCGACCTGATGTTGATCTCCGATTCACCATTAAGTTCCAGGAGTACAGCCCCAACCTATGGGGACATGAGTTCCGTTCACACCATGACTACTACATTATTGGTACTGGGGTTGGGGAAATGTCAGGGAGAAGATAACTTGAGGAAGGGCACATTTGGGGAAGGGAATGGGCTGATGGGCATGAGTTTGGTTGCAGGTAGGTCCTGAGGCAGGATAGATATGTATCTCTCTGCTAACCACTGTCAAATGGAAGGGTTAAGATGGAATGGATTTGATTGGCTGATTCAGCATCCAGGCCACTGAGTAGCAACCTTTTCCCTGTTTTCTCTTGTAGCCACATCAGATGGGACCCGAGAAGGCCTGGAGAGTCTTCAGGGTGGTGTCTGCCTGACCAGGGGGATGAGGGTACTTCTCCGTGTGGGACAGAGTAAGTGGAGGCTGGCTGGGGGTAGGCTGGACAAGTAAGCAAGAGGCTAAGATATTTGGAGTTTTGAGAAGATCAGAAGGCCAGCAAAGGATTCCCAAGTGGAATAGGGTTTGAATGCTCAGATGCCTTCTTTTTGACCTCTTCACCAGGTCCACGAGGAGGGACAGCTCCTCGAAAACCTGTCTCTCAAATGCCAATAGAGAAGGACCGAGGTGCAGCACACCGCCTGGACCCCAGCAAAGAGAATATGTCAGGTATGACTCCGGGTCATACTCCAGTCCCCCACATTCTTTCCCCCAAAGGCAATACTATTCTTACTCTCCCTTAATTTCTCTCTGCAGAGATAGAGACAGCTTTTGAAGGAGGGGAGGGAAGGGGAAGGACTGAAGGTAGGAGGGGGAAGGAAGCTAAATGAGGAAAAGGCTTAATTAGGGCTAATTAGCCAAGTCATGGCTTTAATTAGTGCTGTCAGACAAGGGGGGAGGGCCTGTGGCAGAGAACTGAGCGGTTGGACACCTGGAAGCAAAGGGGGTGGGAAGCATGAGATTGAAAAATTAAGATACCCAAGTCCCACAGGGGATTGAAGACTGGCAGGGAAATCTCTTTTGGAAGTCCCTGTGCTTGGGTGGCCAGATATCTCAGTTCCTCCTTCAGTGCCTCCTATTTTTCCTTTCTCTCAGGTGATTCCTCCAGTAATGCAACTTCCCGGGGTACAGAGGGCCCTCTTCCTCCCCCTAGCATACCAGCAGTGGCTGGGGCAGCTGGGGGACTAGCCCTGCTCCTCCTGGGTGTGGCAGGGGCAGGTGGTGCCATGTGTTGGCGAAGACGGCGGGCCAAGCCTTCAGAGAGCCGACATCCTGGGCCAGGCTCTCTGGGAAGGGGAGGATCTGTGGGTCTTGGGGGTGGGGGAGCAGGAGGAGTAGGTCACCGAGATACTGAGCCTGGAGAGTTGGGGATCCCTCTGAGGGGTAGTGGGGCTACAGATCCCCCCTTCTGTCCCCACTATGAGAAGGTGAGTGGTGACTATGGACACCCTGTATACATCGTGCAAGATGGGCCCCCTCAGAGCCCTCCAAACATCTACTACAAGGTGTGAGAGCCCCCGTACACACTCACACAAGCTGGGTTTCCCAGAGACATCCCAGGGATGCCCTGCAGTCTCCATTGTGGTTTGAGGGAATTCCTTCTTCCCCAGTACTTTCTCTTGGAACCCTGATCTGCTGCCCCTTCATTCTTCTGACCATCTCCCTAAAAGTTTCCAGGATCCTTTACAAGACCCACCCATCAAGTTCTCCCTCAACCCCACCCCCCAACTCCCAACAAGCCATTCCCTACCCTCCAGTTTGTGGTCCTGCCTTCTGCCTGGTTGCAGTGAGGAGAGAGGTAGAGACAGTAGGTTTCTCTGCCTTGGTATCAATTCTGTTGATCCTTGCCTTGCCCTCTTGGTGGGGGCAGAATCTCAAGTCTCTGACATTGGATGTCTTTGTCTCCTCTGTTGTATAGTTTCTTTTCCTGTTAGTCTCCTCTCTATCTCTTTGTGCCTGTCTCTGCTATCCCTCACATCTCTCCCTTCCTAAACTCTTACCTATCCTATTCTTTCTACCCTTTCAAGTCCTCCTTTTTTCCCCATCTCCTGGGGTTGGGGAAGGGTCTTTAATCTTGTTCCTTCTCTATCCTTTAACCTCTCACACTGAGAACTCCCCTACAGCCCTCCAAAGATTTGGGGCCTTAAGGAGAAGAACCCAGTCTCCAGCCCAGCTTAGGGGCGGGACAGCAGAGTCTCCTCCCCTCCCCCAATGCCTACTCCCTCAAATCCTCTACTCCCTTCAGCCAGTGAGGACAACTAGGCAAAATGGTGACTCTGCCTTTGGAGGAAGTGACCCATTTTGCCTACGAAGTGGCTAGGGCTGGGTGGGAAATGACTGTTGCCAGGGCAAGAAAGGAACTGTCCTGGAAAGGAAGCATCAAAGCCTGGCACTGCACTGAATGGACCTCTGCTGGAACAGACAAGAAAGGGACCTGCCTTGATGGGCATTGACAAGGCCTGAAACAGAAAATGTTCCCTGAATTGGCAGGAAGCAATGCACTTGGAATAGGAAGTGCCTTCAACCAGGAGGAGAAAGAACATTTCCAATGCAGGAAGTGTGGCTGGAACTGGAAGTGACATAAGCTGGGTGGGTGGGAGATGGACAGTATTTCCTCTAAGGAGGGAGGTGGGATGGAGCCTCCTGATTCAGGAGGAAGTTGGAGTTGACTAGTAGAAGAAGGGGGTGGGGGAGACAGGTGGGGAAGGGGACCAGGAGTGGGATTTTAGTAAGAGGTGGCAGTGAAGGTGGTCTTGGTACCACCATCCCAGAATCCCCTTCAGCCAAACTTCATCCACTTACTTTGTGGCAACTAAAATGATGCCTATCTACTGCTACCACAGGCGAGTTTCAGCTTGTCCTCAATCCTCCTTTGAATTACTAACCAACAGGACTGCCCTAACAAGCAAAATGTGCCCTTCCCCACCAACATAGCTGCTTTGGCCCATGGTACCCTCCATTTTCTTACCCAATCCCTCCCCAACCAATACAGTTTCTTCCTTAGTAACAGAAATGGTGTCCTCCCAACTGGTTCAGCCCACAGCATCCCAGCAGCCCTTGGCAACTGCAGATGCTGTCATAGTTACCAGCTTAGACCTCATCCTGCTCTCCAGTACAACCATCTCAATTGGGTGCTGCCTCAGTTTCTTCTCAGCTCACTTCCAGAGTGGACCTTGGCTAACAAGATGGTGACTCTTGATAATAATGATTCCCCTAGCCACCAGCCAAGATGGCTGCCTTGGCCATTGCATTGGAGAATAAGTCACCTCTCTGGTTCTGCAGCTCCCAGTTCCTTCTTGGTTTTTTTAGTCCCTTCCCCGAGGGAACAGGAAGTTGACATTGCCATGGAGGAGGCAGCAGGGTTTGGCTGTCACCTCAATAGTTTTACTGTAAAAGGGAAATTTGAACAACAAAAGAAAAAAAAGAATAAAAAAATACAAAAGCAGAAGAGAAGGCTGGAGGATGAATGGAATGGGGCTAATAGAGGAGAAGTTGGTGGTCAGAGTGGCTTCTAAACTCGGTCTGGGGTGAAAGCTTCAAGGGGAAATGAAAAGGGGAGAAGGGTTTGAAAGGGTGAATTGTGGTGTGCATGAGGAGTGTGACAATGCTGTGTTAGGCTGATGTGATATAAAAGCAGAACTTGCTCTTCATTTAAAGGTGGAGAAAAGGTCTGAGGTTGCTATGGGAGCCACTATCTGAAACATCTTAAAATGGCTTAGAAGACCAACACATTGCCTCACGTGTGCATGAAAGATTTTAAAGTCATATTGGAAAATATAGAGTGAAAGGCACACACCAAAAAAAGGATATAGAGTCAAAGAGAAAGACAGATAAAAATGTGGAATGTATAATCAAGTATGTCCCTCTTAAATGATCTCTAGAATCCATCTAGGTATCCCAGACATTGGAAAGGTTCAGTCCTGTCTGGCCTCTAATAGGGAAATATGTGTGTGTGTTTCTGAGAGAGAGAGAGAGAATGAGAGAGCATTAGATTACCCAGGAAGATAAAGTTTTCTAAAGGTATGGGGTGGGACTGGATGACCCCTGGAGGAGCTAGCCAATTGTGAATGCCATTCAAGAGCTGAGGGGTCTGACTCCCCAGCTTCTGGCTTTTCTACCCTCTACTTCCAGACTCCATTCCTCTGAGGAGACCAGGCTAGCCCCTGAAATTCTGGTTCTCTTCTCCTGTACAATAGCAGCCATCAGGGGCATCACTAAAGAGGACTGGCAGGGGTCATGACCTCTACCCTCTCCATCCCTCCCTCGATCCCGAGTTCATTCTCAGTCTCCCATCTGCCTGGATGTTATAACCCTCTTCCCTCTCCTCTGTGGGACCCTTGCTCCTGACAATTCCCCTTCCCCAATCCCTAGTTCAAGAAAGGGCTCTGGTACTGTATGTCCAGGTGCCTGAGGGAGGAAGACTGTGAGGGCACAATTAGTGCCTGGGGTGGGGGGACCAGATACCCAATTTTATGTTTTGAATTAACTCTGGACCAAAGCGTCCTTTCCTCTAAGCTCTTGCCAATCCTTGGCCCCCCCTTCGCCCCCCTTTTAGCTGCTTGGAGAGAGGGATATCTGAGGGGATGGACCCTGACTCATGGGGGTGGGGGGAAATGTTACCATGGCAACATCCCCTTCTTTATACAATGGGAAGCCTCCTTCCGCCTCCCACTCTGATGGAGCCTACCGCCCCAGCCCCAATCGCTGGCTATCAGCCTCAGGGACTTGGCAACTGTCACTACGGCAACCTGGAGCCCAGCAACAGGGCCTTCGGTGGAGAGGAGGGGTCCAGGGGCTGGGCTGTTTGAGGGGGCCTACACTGAGAAGAAGAAAGGCAAGGGAAAGGTGGGATAAATACACACCAGAGACACCACCCCAATAAGAGATGTCCGAAGAAAAACACCTAGGGACAGATGGATGGATGCACAGCACAGTGGCACCTCCCCACTTTTCTCCCCCTTCACAACATATCCACATGCTCACACAGATTTGGGTCGGACTCTGTTGGCCTAGTCCCCCAAAACATTTTATATATTCTGTAATGCAGACACAGAAACACAAATGTGCACACACCCCTTATTATATACAAATACAAAGACACCACAGCCGAAATTCATATAAATACACGTACCCAGGTGATAAACACACAAATCCCTAAATTTACTCACTGAGATAACTGCCCCTAGGTAATACTCATAAAGATGTACATGGGAAGACAGAACTACACATCTGGGGAGTACCCACCCACAGGAATTCACAAGTGCAAATTCCTAGATCAGCCCCTTGGAGTTCCCTGGAGGGGCTGTACCTCAGAAGTCTGCAGACCACAGGGTAGCAAGACACTTTAGGTGATAACATTTTTTGAGAGGGTACATTTTGTTTTGACACAACAGACACTTTTCTCCAGCCGCAGTAGCACCTTTCTATACAAAATAGTTAAGCAAAATCTTTTAATAATATATAGTGATTCCACAGGCAGGATGTTAATTGTGACTTTTGTAGTTTATAGTTTAACAGATAGGATGCGTGCTTCACTTTGATTTTTCTACTTTGGAACCAAGATCATCCATTACATTTTAGGGGGATTTTGTTGTCTTATGGAGGTGGTGACATTGATATTTAAACAATGCTGGATTTTTTTAGGTCAGGAAGACCTGGGTTCAAATGTTGTTTCTGTCTTCTTTGTAGTTTTGTTTTCATTTAAATCCTTGAGTGTTCAATTGTCTAACTCTTCGTGATCCCATTTTGGTGGTTTCTTGGCAGAGACACTGGAGTGGTTTTGCCATGTTTTTCTCCAGTTCATTTTACAGATAAGGAAACTGAGGCAAACATGATTAAGTGGCACCCATTTTCATATAGCTAGTGCCCAAGGTCATATTGGAGGTCTTCCTGACTCCAGGCTCATTATTCTATCCACTGTACCATCTAGCTGCCCTTTGTAGATGGGTAATATTATTCTTTTGGTTCTATTTTCTCCACTGTGCTTCAGTTCATTCAAGTCTTCCCATGTTTCTCTGAGGTTTCTATAGTCACCATTCCTTTCGGCACAATTATATTCCATTACCTTTATACCACAATTTGTTTTCCCATATTTGGACATATGCCTCCTCTTTTCCTCTCCTCCCATCCCCCAAATTACAAATAGTGCTAGTAGAAACATTTTTGGCACATAAAAGACTTTTCTCTTGTTGACTTTCTTGGGGGTATATATTTAGTTATGGTCTTACTGAATTACTTGGGCTGAACAACTTAGTAGCATTTCTTTACATCATTTCGAATTGTTTTCTAGAATGAATCAATCCACAGGTTTATCAGCAGTGAATTAGTATGCATATCTCTTCACAGCTCCTTCAACATTGACTTTTTCCATTTTTTCCTATCTTTGTCAATTTTATGGATGAGGTGATACCTCAGAATTGTTTAAATTTGCATTACTCTAATTATTTGTGATTTTGAAGACTTCCTCATGTGGTTATTGATAGTTGATATTTCTTCTTTTAAAAACTGTTTAGGACCTTTTGACTATTTGTCTATCAGAGTATGACTCTTATAGATTAGAGATCCTATCAATTCCCTCTAGATTTTGGATGTTTGACTTTTATCAGAGATTCTATAACACATTTTTGCATTTGATAAATCAAATGGCCTTTTCTTAGTACTCATCTTCTTTGATATCTTTGCAGCATTTGACAATGTTGACTAAACCCTCCTCCGGAATACTCTCATCACTTGCTATTTATGTCACTGTACAAAGTACATCTTCCTCCTGAAAGAGGAGGAGACAGCTAGGTGGCGCAGTGGATAGAACACTGGGCTTGGAATATGGAAGACTTGTCTTCTTGAGTTCAAAAGCAGACCTCAGACACTTATTAGCTGTGTGACCCTGGGCAAATCACTTAACCTCAACTGCCTAGCCCTTGCTGCTCTTCTGGTTTAGAATTGGTACTAAGATTACTTCTGACAAGGGTTATTAAAAACAAAACAAAACCCAACTACCACCACCACCACCACCACCACCACCACCACCACCACCAAAAATCCCCCACAAAAAATGAAAAACCCAAGAAGAAAAAGAATCTGAAGAGGCATGGAAGAATTCTGACCTATATCAGAATGCTGAAGAAGGAAAGAATGTCACACAGATATAACAGCAGACTGGTGGTGGGTCTAGGGAGGCTAAGGCTACTCTCTCCTGCTAAAGGGCACCAGCTGTGGGGAAGATGTAAAAGTTATATTCAGTCCTGGGAGAGCCTAACCTCTAAAATGAGTCAGATTCTTTTTTCTTGTACTCTAGCTCTTTATAACCTCAGCCCAGAAATCACTTAAAGTTAAGGGAAAATAATTTTATAGTTGGGGAAAATCACTTAAAGTTTAGGATTGACTCCTATATAGGATCAAAAAGGAGCAGAAAGGCATTTGTTGTACAATGTATGTCAGGTATAGGACAGCTATTTATTTTCTTTCTAAGAAATGCTTAAAATGCAAAAGATTCATAAAGACTCTCTTTTGCTTTATCTTCAAACCTCTTGACACTGCCTTCTGCTCTTTTATTTGTCCCAGTTCCTAACAAAGAGGTGACCATAATCAACCTCTCTACATGGCTATTTGTTCCCATTGCTTCCCATCTTCTATACCAGATTGAATCTTCAATCATTCCTGTCCTTTTTAGAATCTTTCATCTTTCTCTGTCAACTGGTTTCCTACCTGCTTTGAATATACCCAAGTTCTTTTATCTTTTTGAAAAAAAACACCCCAAAATCATAACCTTCATTAGGTTTTACCATCCCCTCAAGCTATTGTCCTGTATCTCTTCTCTTTTTCTCAAATTCCTTGAATCTGCCTTTACTTCTCTTTTCATTTCTCAACCCTTTGCAATCTGGCCTTCCAACCCCAACACTGAAATTTTTGTCACCAAATCTCTCCCTTTCTTCCCTTATAACCCTTATGTTCTATCAAAAAAAAAAAAATTGACACTGAGTATTGGTTCCAAGGCAAAAGAATTGTAAGGGATAGGCTATGGGATTCAGTGATTTATCCAGGGTCACACAGCTAGAAAATGTCTGAGGCCCTATTTGAACCAAGACTTTTCATCTCCAGGTGTGGCACAATATCTCTGTGCTTCCATGATCTCTTTTTTTTTTTCTTTCTTTTTTTAATTTTAAACCCTTAACTTCTGTGCATTGACTCATAGGTGGAAGAGTGGTAAGGGTAGGCAATGGGGGTCAAGTGACTTGCCCAGGGTCACACAGCTGGGAAGTGTCTGAGGCCGGATTTGAACCTAGGACCTCCTGTCTCTAGGCCTGGCTCTCAATCCACTGAGCTACCCAGCTGCCCCTTCCATGATCTCTCTTTTTTTTTTTTAAACCCTTGAACCTCAGTGTATTGTCTCATAGGTGGAAGATTGGTAAGGGTGGGCAATGGGGGTCAAGTGACTTGCCCAGGGTCACACAGCTGGAAGTGGCTGAGGCCGGGTTTGAACCTAGGACCTCCTGTCTCTAGGCCTGACTCTCACTCCACTGAGCTACCCAGCTGCCCCTCCATGATCTCTTAATGCCATGTCTGGTGTTCTTTCTTCAGTCTTCATCTTTCTTGACCTCTCTGCTGCATTTTGACATTATTGATAAGACCTTTCCACCTGAATGCTTTCTCTTCTCTGAGTTTTTTTATGGCACTACTTTCCCTGATTTCTGGTGCCAAATGAATTTTCCTTAAATGCAGTTGTGACCACTAATTCTTCAATTCAAATCACTTTCAGCGATTCCTATTGCCTCTAGGATAAAATAGAAACTATGCTATTTAACTTTTAAAGCCTGATATATCTTGGCCAAAGCTATCTTTCCAGCCTCATTGGATGTCATTATTCTCTTTCCTCACTTAGCCCTTGAGCCTCCCTGGTCTTCTCTCTGTTCCTCTCACAGGGCACTGAATTTTTTTTTAAACCCTTACCTTCTATCTTAGCATCATTTCTAAGACAGAAGAATAGCAAGGGCTAGGTGATTGGGGTTAAGTGACTTAATCAGGGTCACATAGCTAGGAAATATCTGAGGCAAGATTTGAGAACCCCCTTCCTCTCAACTCCAGGTCTGGCACTCTTTGTCTGGCACATTGTGCTAACTAGATACCCCATTATGTATAAAGTGTCTGAGGTCAGATTTGAATCAAGGACCTCCTGTCTTTAGGTTTAGCTCTCTCTCCACTGAGCCACCTGGCTATCCCCCATATATATATATACACATACCTTTACCTTTTGCCTTAGAATCAATACTATGTATTGGTTCCAAGGCAGAAGAGTGGTAAGGGCTAGGGAATGGGGGTTAATTGACTTGCCCAGAGCCTCATAGCTAGAAAGTATCTGAGGCCACATTTAAACTTAGAACCTTTCATCTCTAGGCCTGGCTCTCTATTTACTGAGCCACCTAGCTGCCCCTATCTCATATGATTCTAACAACAACCCTGTGAAGTAGGTGCTATTATTGTCCTCATTTTACAGATGAAGAAATGGAGCCAGAGAGAGATTAAGTGAATTCCACAGGATAATACATCTGGTACAAATCTGGGGCAAAGTTTGAACAGATTCCTGACTCCAGGGATATTTTAACCACAATTTCACCTAAAACAAAAAATAAATCAAAACTTCCCAACTAAACAAAAAACATAGAAATTCTGAGAATTAGCAATTAAAACTGAAAGCACAAAAACTTTTTAAATTAGTAAGTAAAATTAAGACCTTTTTTTTTAATTTGAAGAAAAATAAATAAATTAGGTAAACAGCTAATCTAATTTTAAAAAGGAGGAAAACTCCTATGCCAATTAGTAGTAGTACTGGGTCCATGTATTGCATTTCTAGCCTTCGTAAGACAGGGAGACCTAATTGATATATACACACACCCTGCTAGCAAACTGATCAATGCAATGACATACCCTATATTCAGAAGACCAGTAATGAAGCTACCTGCCATCTTCTAGAGAGATGATAGATTTAAAATGCAGAATGAGACATATTTTCGGACATGGCAATGTGAGCATATATTTTGCTTTACTGTATATATTTGTTATGTTGGGTTTTTAAAAAAATTGTTCATTTAAGGATAAGGGAAGTGAGAGATTTTATAAATTGGAAAAAAAGAATAAAATTAAATGAAAAAGATGATACATCAAGGAACTTGGAAGTTGCAAGATGAGACCCAGCAAGGCCACTCATTAAACATTTGGTGAATTGCCTCATCCCCTGGATCATTAAAAAGTACTAGATATACTGAAAGTAGAAGATAGTACCTGGGAACTAATGACCATTGGTATTCCTCTGGAGGAGGAGTTGATCAGAAAATAGAGTTTTTAATTAGCAAAGGGGTCCTGTCCCTAAGGAGGCTGAAGGGAATAATTAAAGTTAAGAAAAAAAAAAGGTAATTTATATTTGAATACCACAGACGGTAGATCCCCAGAGTGGGGCTGGAAAATACCACCTGTGGGAGAGCCTGACTGTAGACTTATTGTAGAGGGATCTCATGAGCCTATCGTAGGGAATTTCCCAGGAATACAGTCATGTCCCCCTGGGGAAGTACCTTAGGAAGCTTGGATCACTGCTGTGACTGACTCATTGCAAAAGTGGCAGGGATCTCACCTAGAGAAGAGGAATATATTGATGGAAAGCCTCAGGGGAGAAGCATATAGACTGGTGCAGAGCCAGAAAGCCCAGGCAGCCTGACTTCACATGGCAAGAATGTGAGCAAAGCTTAGAGAGTCAATTAGGTGATGGTGAGACTCTGCAGGATATATATGTCACTTTCATCCATTCTCCTATTCAGTGTGAAGGAGAAAAGCCAACTGAGTTCATGATTTGGGTGGATGCCAGGCTTCAGAGTCTGATATGTTGAGGGGCAGCAACACCTGAGGATGAGGGTATACGTTTAGAGTGCAGCAAGCAAGGAGAGGAATGGAAACGCTTGTGGCCTTTGTTCTTCTTGAGACCCAACAAGACACCATCACATTTCCCCCAATTCACGGGCAGAGGATGCCGGTCACATGACTAGTGTACAACCACAAAGAGGGATTGCCACCAAGAAAGCTCAATTTTGATTAATTCCAAAACTGAAACTGGGACAAGTCATTTCTTGCTTCTTCCCTAGATTTTCCTCACTAGAGAATAAGCATGGGAAAAGAGAAAACAAAATTATTGCTTTTTGCAATTAATATGATGATGTACTTAGAGAACCCTAGAAATTCAATTGAAAATTAATTTAAATAATAAAATAATTAACATAATTAAGAACCAGCGTAATTTCAGGATATAAGATAAATCCACATAAATCAACAAGACCCAGGAAGAAGAGCTGGAATGAGATATAGTCTATTCAAAACAATCACAGAGGCTATAAAATGCTTAGGAGTGTATCTACCAGGAACCATCCCAAGATTATGTGAATCTAACTATAAAATATTCTTTGCAGACAGAACTATATAATTAGTAAAACATTAATTGCTCATAGGTAGGTTGAGCCAATATAATAAAAATGATACTACCCAAATTAATTTACATATTCAGTGCTAAGTCAAACTTTCAAAATAATATTTTATAGAGCTAGAAAAAATAATAATGGAATTCATATGAAGGAAAAAAGGTCAAGAATCTCAAGTGTAAAAATGGGGAAAAAAATGGGAAGGAAAGAAATCTATCAGTGCCAGACCTTAAACTGTACTACAAAGCAGTAATCATTATAACAATTTGGTCTTGGTTTTTTAAAAAGGGAGGCAGATCAGTTGAAGAGAGTAAATTCACAATATACACAAGCAAACACAGTAGCATAGTGTTTGGAAACCCAAAGACTCCACTTTTTGGGGAGTAAAGGGCAAGTATTTGACAAAGACTGCTGGGAAAACTGGACAGTAGTCTAGCAGAAATTAGGTTTGTTACAACATTTACGCCATTCCCCAAGATAAACTTCAAATGGATACATGACCCAGATATAAAAGGTCACATCATAAACAAATGAGAGGAACAAGGAAGAGATTACCTTTTTGATATATGAGAAGTTTATATACATATATGGCTAAACAAATGGTTGAGAGAAAATAACAATTTTAATATAAAATTTAAAAGTCTTTGCATCAACAAATCTAATGTAAAAATTACAAGGGAAATAAGTAACAGAAAAAATCTTTGCAACAAGTTTCTCTGATAATGGTCTAAGTTTTATATATGTATATTTATGAATATATATATATGTGTGTGTGTGTTTGCACCTAGCTGCCCCATAGTAATTTAACATTGGAAACTGAGACAGAGGGTATCCTCTTATTGGGGAATGGCTAAACAAATTGTGATATATGAATGCAATAAATATTATTGCCATAAAGAAATGATGAAATAAACCATAAAGAAATTAATGATAAATACCATAAAGAAATGATGAAATAAATATACCATAGAGAAATGATGAAATAAAAAATTCCAGAAGAAATTGGGAAGACCTCTATGAACTGATGCAAAGTGAACAGATCTAGGAGGAATAATATAAATGTCACTGCATAATAATGACGGCAGCATTTATAGAGGAAAAGCACTTTGAAAACTTTAGAACTTTCATAATAAAGCACATTCAATAATAATAATAAATAAGAATACAGCACAAGTCCAAAAGAGTGAATATGAAACACACCACTCACCTCCAAACAGACAGATTTTGAACTTAAAATGCAGAGACCGAAGTTTTTTAGATATGACTAAAGTGTGAATTTAGTTCTCTATTGTGTTAGTGGAAATTTGAGGTTCATTGAGCTTTAATATTTAGATATATGATATAAACTTCCTGTGGATGTTTAGGGGACTTGGAAACTACATTTCCTATGATTCCTCTTACGGAGGAAGTGTGATTACGTAGACAGAGGTATAAGACTCCTGATGTGACTGGGAGATGCACTCTCTTTCCTACGAAGCAGCCAGGTGGGAGAAGGTAATGGCCAGCGTATTGAATTAGATCTTATTGACCGTGTGGCTATAACTATCAAAATGACTTTAAATAAATTATTAATACTTTAATATCCATCTATATCAATATTATTTTTGACATTATATATGTTTGGTCATTAAAATTTTTTAAATCATTTATTAATATTCATTTTTAACATGGTTTCATGATTCATGCTCCTACTTTCCCCTTCACCCCCCGCTCTCCCCTCACCCATGGCCGATGCACATTTCCACTGGTTTTAACATGTGTCCTTGTTCAAGACCTATTTCCAAATTGTTGGTAGTTGCATTGGTGTGGTAGTTTCGAGTCTACATCCTCAATCATGTCCTCCTCAGCCCATGCGTTCAAGCATTTGTTTTTCTTATATGTTTCCTCTCCTGCAGTCCTTCCTCTGAATGTGGGCAGCGTTCTTTACCATAAATCCCTCAGAGCTGTCCTGTGTCATTGCATTGTTGCTGGTACAGAAGTCCATTACATTCTATTTTACCATAGTATATCAGTCTCTGTGTACAGTGTTCTTCTGGCTCTGCTCCTTTCGCTCTGCATCAGTTCCTGGTGGTCTTTCCAGTTCACCTGGAATTCCTCCAGTTTATTATTCCTTTTAGCACAATAGTATTCCATCACCCTCATATACCACAGTTTGTTCAGCCATTCCCCAATTGAAGGACATACTCTCCTTTTCCAGTTCTTTGCCACCACAAAAAGCGCAGCTATAAATATTTTCGTACAAGTCTGTTTATCTATGATCTCTTTGGGGTACAATCCCAACAATGGTATGGCTGGATCAAAGGGCAGGCATTCTTTTATAGCCCTTTGAGCATAATTCCAAATTGCCAGCCAGAATGGTTGGATCAGTTCACAACTCCACCAGCAATGCATCAATGTCCCAATTTTGCCACATCCCCTCCAGCATTCATTACTCTCCCCTTCTTTCATTTTAGCCAATCTGCTAGGTGTGAGGTGATATCTCAGAGTTGTTTTGATTTGCATTTCTCTAATCATTAGAGATTTAGAACACTTTCTCATGTGCTTATTGATACTTTTGATTTCTTTACCTGAGAATTGCCTATTCATGTCTCTTGCCCATTTATCAATTGGGGAATGGTTTGATTTTTTATACAATTGATTTAACTCCTTGTATATGAGTAATTAGACCCCTGTCAGAGTTTTTTGTTATAAAGATTTTTTCCCAATTTGTTGTTTCCCTTCTGATTTTGACTACATTGTTTTTGTTTGTACAAAAGCTTTTTAGCTTAATATAATCAAAACCATCTAATTTACATTTTGTAATTTTCTCTAACTCTTGCTTGGTTTTAAAATCTTTCCTTTCCCAGAGATCTGACAGGTACACTATTTTGTGTTCACTTAACTTATTTATAGTTTCCCTCTTTATATTCAAGTCATTCACCTATTCTGAATTTATCTTGGTGTAGGGTGTAAGATGTTGATCTAAACCTAATCTCTCCCATATTGTTTTCCATATTTCCCAGCAGTTTTTGTCAAATAGTGGATTCATGTCCCAAAAGTGGGGTTCTTTGGGTTTATCATACACTGTCTTGCTGATGTCATTAACCCCAAGTCTATTCCACTGATCTTCCCTTCTATCTCTTAGCCAGTACCATATTGTTTTAATGACTGCTGCTTTATAGTATAGTTTAATATCTGGTACTGCTAGTCCCCCTTCCTTCACATTTTTTTCATTATTTCCCTTGATATTCTTGATCTTTTGTTATTCCAAATGAAATTTGTTATAGTTTTTCCTAATTCAGTAAAGAAGTTTTTTGGTAATTTGATAGGTATGGCGCTAAATAGGTATATTAATTTGGGTAGGATGGTCATTTTTTATTATGTTAGCTCATCCTACCCATGAACAATTGGCTTTCCAATTGTTGAGATCCAGTTTTATTTGTTTGGAAAGTGTTTTGTAGTTGTTTTCGTATAATAGCTGTGTTTGTTTTGGTAGATAGATTCCCAAGTATTTTATATTGTATAGGGTGATTTTAAATGGTGTTTCTCTTTCTACCTCTTGCTGCTGTGATGTGTTGGAAATATATAGAAATGCTGATGATTTATGTGCATTTATTTTGTATCCTACCACTTTGCTAAAGTTGTTGATTATTTCTACCAGCTTCTTAGTTGATTCTCTAGGTTTTTTAAGTATACCATCATATCATCTGCAAAGAGTGATAGCTTAGTCTCCTCATTGCCTATTTTGACACCTTCAATTTCTTTTTCTTCTCTAATTGCTACTGCTAGTGTTTCTAGTACTATGTTGAATAATAGAGGTGATAATGGGCATCCTTGTTTCACTCCTGATCTTATTGGGAAGGCTTCTAATTTATCCCCATTGCATATAATGCTTGTTGATGGTTTTAGGTATATACTGTTTATTATTTTTAGGAAAGGTCCTTCTATTCCTATACTTTTCAGTGTTTTCAATAGGAATGGATGCTGTTATTTGTCAAAGGCTTTTTCAGCATCTATTGAGATAATCATGTGATTTTTGTTTGTTAGACTGTTGATATGTTCAATTATGTGGATAGTTTTCCTAATGTTGAACCATCTTTGCATTCCTGGTATAAATCCCACCTGATCATGGTGGATGATCTTCTTAATTACTTGCTGGAGTCTCTTTGCTA
>NC_058133.1:250145081-250158034 GCF_016433145.1 Gracilinanus agilis | reverse complement strand
ACATATATATATATATATATCAATCTATACCCTGAATCCATCACCTCTATGTCAGGAAATAAGCAGCACAATTCACCATGGGTCTACTAGAATATGGTTGGACATAGTTCTTAAGTATTTCAAAGTTGTTTATCTTTACAATGTTATTGTTACTGTATAAATTGTCCTCCTGGTTCTATTCACTCTGCTTGGGCAGATCAGATATTCGGCTTGCATATAGTCTCCCTGGAAATGAGCGAGTAAATACTGATTCTGACCCTGGACTTCTACTTACTCAGTGTTGTCAGACTTTTCACCAAATCTTTGCTGGTTTAGAGACTTTTGCTGAGGGATTACCCTATTTTATATCTTCTCTAGAAGATTACTTCCAATTTTCTTATTCTGTAACCTTTTTTTTTTTAACCTTTACTTTCTGTCTTAGAATCAATACTGTTTATTGATCCCAAGGCAGAAGATCAGTAAAGGCTGGGCAGTGGAGGTTAAGTGACTTGCCCAGGGTCATGAAGGTTGGAAGTATCAGAGGTCAGATTTGAACTCAAAGCCTCCTAACTCTGGTCCTGACTCTCAATCCACTGAGCCACCTAGCTGCCTTCTGTATGTAAACAGATCAAGAGTGTAGTCCCATGGTAATACCTGAGTTATAATTTCAAATGTGAATATTATTATAGTAATTTTAGATGTATATGTTATCATATTAATCATAAATAAATTACTATGTAAATCCTAAGTGTATGAACCCATTTTATATGTACTTATATCAAATCAATTCATGTAGGAAGTTACAGGGTCCAGACCATCCAAAGTTTCCCAATCCTCAAAAATCCTTACTAGATCCTACCATTCCTTCTAATTATCATCCTATACCTCTCCTCTCTTTCTCAGCTTTTTTCCTAGGAAAAGCTGTCTGAAATCAGTGTCCACTTTCTCTCTTTTTTACTCTCTTCTTAAACCTCTGCAATTTGGAGTCTGACCTCATCAGATACAGAGTTGAGGAGAATTGTACTCAACTGATTGCTGCTTTGTGAAATATTTTTTTCATGGTATTGTTGAGCAAACTTCTTTTTGTTAAATGTTATATGGTCTTTGAGTATCTCATTCTATTTCCTTCCAATCCCATGCCTGAGTCATTGGCTGGCCCAAATCAGGCATGACTAGGAACAAGTGGGGAATACAGCCTTAACTTCTGCACAGACACTCAAAGTATAAAATGGATATTGGATATGGGACCTCCTTTATTTTACCTACTAGAAAAAGTGCATCACAGGACTCTTTGGAGTCAAGAACAAATATAGAAACATGAAACATATAATCTATTAGTGTCCCATGCAACATATAATTTTTTTAAGAAGAGAGAGAAAAAAATAGGTCAACAAAAGTAACCAACATTTCAACTGAGTCTGACAGCATACGACAAGGTCCACACCCATTGACCTCTACTTCTGTAAAGATAGGGGGGAATTTGTATTACATTAGACATTTCAATTGTCTGAATTTTCATGACCACATTTGGGGTTTTCTTGGCAAAGATACTGGAGAGGTTTACAGTTTCTCAATTCTTCTTCATTACTTAGTCTAATTATTATAATTGTATGGCATTTAGTTTTATTTTTTCTTGTTCTTTCCACTTAACATTATCGTAGTCACTGTATATATCATCTGCCTGGTTTTGCTTGCTTTATCTTGCATCAGTTCATTTAAGCCTTCTTATGAATTTCTCTGAATTCTTCTTTTTATCATTTCTCCTGACATAATAATATTCTATTGCATTAACATACCATCATTTGTTCAGTCATTTGACAATCAAAGGACTTCTACTTTGTTTCCAGTTTTTTGCTTCTATAAAAAGTGTGTTGCTCTAAATATTTTAGTATATGTGAGATCTTTGTATTTTCAAATTCCTTGGCATACATGCCTAGCAGAAGGATCTCTGGGTCAAAGGATAAATATATTTTAATTATATTTTTCACATAAGGCAATCCTTTTTGAATATATAAGTTGAATGTAATAGTCACAGAGTTCTCTTCTATCTTTGAAATTCTTCGATTTTCTGTATCTAGTCCTAATCCTTCTCAGTTTTGCATTATTAATGACTTGCTAGATATCTAGCTAGGCATTTAATACTCAACATGTCTCAAACAGAACTTACCTTTCCTCCTAAGTTGATTAATCAATCAATCAATCAATCAATGAACTAGCATTTATTAAATGCCTATATGTCAGACATCGTGCTAGACGCTAGGGATGGAAAGACAAAAATAAAACAATTTCTGCTCTCCTATCAGGGGAGACAATATGCATATACAAATTAAGGGGAAGTTGATTAGGGCCCCTGATCAATTGATTCCTCCCAACCCATCTGATGGGTTATAAGTGGCAGGAAATAGAGACAAAGAAAAGCTAAAGTTTCCTTCCTTTCAGTCTTTGGGAGGTTGAATTCCTAGCTTGTAAAGGATTTAAAACTGGTTTTGGTCCCTGTAACTCTTGCAAAGAAGTACTCACCTCTTTAAGAATTTGATGGACCAATGTTAAAAAGTAAAATGAAGCATTTGCACTTCTTTACTCTTAGGAGATGTGAAGAAAAATTTCATTAATTTAATGGAATTATAAGCCATTGGCAATCTGAAGGATCTGTTGTGCCTCTGTGATTTTTTAAAAAGCACCTTACTCTGACTTAGCAAACCTAAAATTGGTTTTCACTTCCCTTCCAAGCTCTTAGGTTAATAAGCTATAGAAGATAAGAAATGTTTTATCGATACAACAAAAATACAGAAAAGGTTTGTACCTAGTCCCATGGACAATCAAGAAAACTCTCTTAATCTTTCCCATAGGAAAATAGCTTGGGGATGCTAGTGAGTCTACCTTGAATAAAATGTGGAAAAGAAAACCCATTAGCTCTGGAGGTAGAGGTCCAAAGTTCAAAACCCAAACCCAAGTTCTGTCACTTACTACCTGTGGGTAAATGACTTAATTTCTCCGGGCCTCAGTTTCCTCATCTGTAAAAAAATGAGAAGGTTAGACAAGATATCCTCTAAGGTTCCTTCCAACTTTAAATCTATAATCCTCTGATACCTTGACCTATTGGTCCAATTTAAGAGTAC
This sequence comes from Gracilinanus agilis, assembly GCF_016433145.1. Classification (NCBI taxonomy): domain Eukaryota; kingdom Metazoa; phylum Chordata; class Mammalia; order Didelphimorphia; family Didelphidae; genus Gracilinanus; species Gracilinanus agilis. The sequence goes on along the minus strand of NC_058133.1, from coordinate 250,154,936 downwards.
CATTAAGAGAATAAATAGGTCAAGGTCTTCTTCTTTTGTATCAATCTCTCTAGTACTAGGAAGGGCAAGGTCTTTGGGTTGCTTCCCACCATCCCGACCATAGCCTTGTTGCTTGTCAATGCACATGGTTCCCTGATAGATTGGCCTTTTTTTTTTGGGGGGGGGGGTACCAGTCCTTTGGAGCATAGCTCTAGGAAAGGCCTTGTTTCCTTTGCTTTGTTCTCTCTAGAAGTCATGTGATACAGTGGCCTACAGGCCTCTTCCCATCTGTCTCTATTGCCATTTCAACATCTCCATCTGGTGCTGGCTTTTCCATTCACATAGTTCCCCATAGGGGCTGTAAGGATGCACAGGCCTTTCTCCAGATCCTCAAATAGCCTTTCTCCAGATCTGTCTCCTTTCTTCCATATTGCCAGAACTAGCCAGGGAATTACTTGGTGAGGGAGGGAGAAAGCATTTATTTGCATACTGCTATTTCTCCTAACAGTTAAGAAGTTTATAGTTTCTGAAAATTACCAAAGGCACTTTCTTTCCCCAAATACAGTGCACTGTCCTACATCAGCAAGTAGGGGTGGATGATATGTTACATCTTTAATAATTACTTCCAGAGCATTGTATGTCAGCCTGGATTTACTATCATTCTTGAAGGCTGGATCTCCTCATCCTTGACTTCAGTGGTCAGTAGTTTTAAGATGGGCTTTTGGATGGCCTAAAGGTGAATTGAACAGAACCCCAAGAGGTCAAACTCTATAGAGATGAACAGGAAAGGCATGACTTAATATCATGTAGATATTTTCTTCAGATGGAGGCATTTCTGGTGACTTTCCCAATTTTTCAGTGGTATTAACAAACTCAAGAGTTCTCTTCCTCAGGATTTTGACTTGTATCCTAACTGCATATACTTGTCTAGGATGCAAACTGTCCAGCTGCATCTGGCCAGTGGCTTCCCATGACTTGGTTTCTCAGCTTTGCTAGGCTCCTTATCTTCCTGTTTGCTAGGAAGCCTGACAATCTCCTCCATGGAAAAGCAGGTTAGCACTTTCATAGAGCCCTGGCCCTCCTCTAGGACTATTTTGTAAATTGATCCTGCTCTTATTCAACCCAAACCCAATTTCTCCCTCATTAACACTCCAATCTATTCCTTTCTCTCTACACATGGACCTGCCCTTCTGCTCTTGGAAGGTAGCTGATAATTGCAGTGGAGAGAGTGTGGAACCTGTAGTTAATCAACAAGCATTTTTTTTTTAAACCTTTGCCTTCTATCTTAAATCAGTACCAGGAATCAGTATCAAGGCAGAAGAATGTAAGCGCTAGGCAATTAGGTCAAGTGACTTGCTTAGGGTCACACAGGAAGTGTTTAAGGACAGATTTGAACCTAGGAACCTCTTGTCTCTAGGCCTGGCTCTCAACCCACTGACCACCTAGCTCCCCACAACAAGCATTTAAGTTATGTCTATATGCCGGAAAATGTGCCATGTAGAGATACAAAGACAGTAAATGAAATAATTCCTCTTGCATGGAGCTATCTTCCCCATATATGTGTAACCAGGGATTGGAACCCATTCATCCTGAGCCAGCATGGAACTTAGAGCCCATAGCAAATGCAGGTGGGGGACTGGACTATAAACCCCATCATTACAAGCAATTGTGTAATACACTCAGCTGATGCAATTCCCATGTGAACTTTGGAGCATGCATCAATATTGTGTAATTATTTTCATTTCTGCTAACCAGGTGGTAAATCAGAGCCTCTTTGAATATGGATCTCCGTTCTTTGTTTTAGGTAAAGATGAATACAATCTCATGAACTTTGAGAGATCAGGAGATGGAGATATCTGAGGTTCAGGACTGGAGTCTGTTTTCCAGGGTTTCATCTAGCCAGTCTAGCTTTGATGTTCAGAAGGAGGAGAGACCTTTTGGATAGAGACCAGCAGCATCCAAATCGGGACTCATTCGGCAGTGATGCCATACTGAAATGTGAAATTGTTAGGACATTTTGTGTGGAAACCGGATTAAGTCTGAGCCTGCTCTCTTTAGAGACCAAAGTGATGAAGAACGGGGAATTTTATAAATATCTCTTCATAAAACTTAGAACTACCCCTTTGTAAAATTTATAAAAGCCAATTAATGTGAAGCATCTAGTTAATTGATTAATTAATGATAATTGGTTAAATAGAATTGGTGAACTAGTCACTGATAGCCAGCAGTGGGGGAGATAGACCAGTTTGGGGGCTTGAGTTGATGGCTTTAGGGAAGAGTCATCTCAATCTCCTAGGGGTCCTCCATGTGATCTGAAGGAGAAATGTATCTGGTTTCACTCTGAAAAAGCAAGGTAGGAAAATTCATTACAAATATAAAGACAATAAATAACAACAAATACAAAGCAATTAAATACAAAGTAATTTAAGAGGGGGGGGCACTAGCAAATGAGGAAAGCAGGAAAGGTTTCAGGTAAGAAAGTGCTGCTGAAACTGTGTCTTGAAGGAAGAGGAGTATTATAAGCTTACCTTGGAGATATTTTGAGTTTAGTTCCAAATTGCAGCAGTAAAGCAAATAATGCAATAAAAAGCCAATCACATGAGTTTTTGGTTTCTCAGTGCTTATAAAAGTTATGTTTACACTATGTTGTGGTCTATTAAGTGTGCAATGGTATTGTGTCTAAAAATGTATATACTTTAATTAAAAATAGTTTATTGCTAAAAAAATGCTAACATCATCTAAGCCTTCAGTGAGTCCTAATTTTTTTGTTGGTGGAGAGTCTTGCCTTGATGTTGATGACTGTTTACTGATCAGGAAGGTGGATGCTGAAAGGGTAGAGTGGCTATGGCAATTTAAAAAATAAGAACAATGAAGTTTTCCACATCAATTGACTCTTCGCTCTAGCACTTAGAGGTCATTATAAGGTTATTAATTGGTCCAATTTCTTTTTCCTTTATTTTTTTAAGCCCTTACTTTCTCTATTAGTAACAACTCCAAAGCAGAAAGGCAAGGGCTAGGCAAATGGAGTTAGATTACTTGCCCAGAATCACATAGAGAGGTAATATGAGGTCAGATTCAAACCCAGGTCCTCTTGACTCCACTGTACTATCCTAGTGCCCCACTCATTTCAATACTATTATATCCCAGGGAATAGGGAGTCCAGAAGAGAGAGAGGTGGGGGAATGGCTGATTTGGTTGGTTAACAATCAGAATATGTACAACATTTATCAGTTAAGTTTACCATGTTATATGGGCATGATTTATGGGAATTCTTGGTGCCCCAAAGCAATTATAATAACAACATCAAAGATCACTGATCACATATCACCACAACAGACATATGTTTGAAATATTGTGAGAATTACTAAAATGTGACACAGAGACACTTTGCTGTTGGAAAAATGGTGCCCATAGACTTGCTTGTCTCTGGGTGGGGACAAGTGGGAAGGAGAGAGTAATAATCAATGAGGTTGGATATATTGAATCAGTCTGTGAAGGGCTTTTTTTTTTTTTTTTTTTTTTTTTTTAACCCTTAACTTCTATGCATTGGCTCCTAGGTGGAAGAGTGGTAAGGGTGGGCAATGGGGGTCAAGTGACTTGCCCAGGATCACACAGCTGGGAAGTGTCTCTAGGCCTGACTCTCAATCCACTGAGCTACCCAGCTGCCCCCTATGTGAAGGGCTTTAAAAACTAAATAGAGGCCCTTATATTTGATTCTAAAGGCAATAGGAAGCCACAATAATTTATTGTTGTAGTTTTTTTGTAGTTGTTGTTTTAAACTCTTACCTTCCGTCTTAGAGTCAATACTGTGTATTGGCTCCAGGGCAGAAGAGTGATAAGGGTAGGCAACGGGGGTTAAGTGACTTGCCAGGGTCACACAGCTGGGAAGTGTCTGAGGCCAGATTTGAACCAAGGACCTCCTGTCTCTAGGCCTGGCTCTCAATTCACTGAGCCATCCAGCTTCTCCCCACAATAATTCATTGTGTAGAGTAACATGGTCAGATTTGCACTTAAGAACAATTATTTTGGCAACCATGTATAGGATGGACTGAAGTGATAAGGGTCTTCAAGTAGTGAAACCAATTACGGATTATTTTAGAGTAAGAGATGATTAGGGCCTGAACTAAGGTGTTGAGTAGGGAGTAAGAGGTATATGTAAGAAATGTTGTGGACATTGAAATAGCAAGACAGGGCAAAGTTTTAGACATATTGTGTCTGAGATGAATCAGAAAGACTAAGTTCATATTCCATCTCAGATACTTACTAGTTGTGTAAGCCTAGGAAGTCACATAACTTCTGAAAGCCTGGCTTTCTATCCAACTGTGTTATGTAGTTGCCCTTCTAACGTGCAGTCTACTAATTTAAATTTTGTTCATTAGGGATAGTTTTTTCTTTGCTTCATCTTTTTCTAGTTTAAATATCAAGACCACTAGCATCTTAGAAAGAGATTAGAAGAGCATCTTCTTTTCTTATTTTTGTAATAAATTTATGTATTATCGGAATTAATTGTTCTTTCAATTGTGAATCCATATTGTCCTGAAATTTCTTCTTGGGGAATGGTTTGTCCAATTTTTTTCCTGATATTAGCTTAAATAGTTTATGTTCCTTTTGTTAGTCTGAATATTTTATAATTATTCATCCACATTCTCAAGTTACTATTTTTATTATCACAGAATTGAGCAATACAGCTTCTAATAATTTCTGTGATTTTCTTTATAATTATTGTTGAGTTCTCCTTTTTCATGTTCAACTCAATTTGGTTTTCCTCTCTATCCCTTTTAGACTGGTTAGCTATTTTTCTATTTTTATTAGGCTTTTTTAAAAAGCCAGCTTTAAAAGTCAAACCTTAACTTCTTTCTTGTTTGCTTTCTAGTTAGATTTTTCTAGGTCTGAAAGGTAGACAATGAGGTCCCTTACTATTTCTTACTCTTTACTATTTTACTACTAAGGGAGAAAGTATATTACTTACTCCCTTACTTACTCCCTTACCATTTCTATTTCTTCCTCCAGTTTGATTAACCTTTTCTTTAACTATTTAGATGTCATGTTATTGGTACACATACATTATGTGTTGATATTGATTCATTATCTATAGTGCCTATGAGCATAATATAATTTTCATGCTTATTTCTTTTTTACCTTTTTCCATATTTATGATAACTTTTTCCAAAATTACAATTGCCACCCCTGCTTTTTTTTTAAGGTTCAGTTGAAGTATAATCTGTTTTGCTCTGTCTCTCCTTTTAAGCTTTGTGTTTTGTGTGTTTCTTGTAAAGAGCATCTTGTGAAGTTCTGATTTCTAATCCATTCTGCTACCTTCTTCCCTTTTATGAGTCAATTCATTCCATTCACATTCACAGTTTTGACTGATAATTGTGTATTTCCATCCATTCTGCCTTCTTATACTTTTCTTCCTCTCTACAAATAAGAAAATGGAAGAAGAGAAGGGATTTGCCTGATAACTTGTGATCTTATAAATGAAATGGCCTGTTTCCTCTCTGTTGCATCTTGTCTCTTTTCTTTTAAAAACAAAAACAAAAATCCCTTATCTTCTGTCTTGGAATCAATACTAAGTATCATTTCCATGGCAGAGGAATGGTAAAGGCTAGGCAATTGTGGTTAAGTGACTCATGTAATTAGGAAATGTATAAAGGCCAAATTTGAACCCTGGACCTCTCATCTCCAGGCCTCCCTCTCAATCTCTTTTTCTTTCAAAGATATTTGGTGACATCTCATGTTTTTCCTTTTTCTTTCTTTTCCTTAAAAAAAAAATTAAAACTCTTACAAAGTATTGGTTTCAAGGAGACAGATGAACGATAAAGTTTAGGCAAGGGGGGGTTAAGTAACTTGCCCAGTTCTCACAGTTGCCCCTTTTTCCTTTTGCTTTAGTTCTCCCTTCACATTCCTCCCTCCAACAATCAAGATTATTTTACCTATGACTATTCTTTTTCCTCTCCTGCCCTCCTTCTTAGATCTCTCTCTACAGAAATCCTTTTTTTCCTATTCTATTTCCCTATATTGTGATAGGGGGGAGAGGCAGCAGGGAGAAATGTTGTAACCCTGTTCAATTTTCCTTTTTCCAGTTAAGCTGGGAATCTGGTCAGTTCCAAAGGACTCATGATGAAACATGCTATTTCCCTCCAGGTGGAGATCAAGGAGCACTGGGATTCCCTGATCAACTCCTGATGTGGCGGCTGCCTTGCTTTGTCCTCTGTTCTACCTGCCCCTGGGCCTTGCCTAGCCCGGGATCTCTTTGGAATTTCAAGGGAGAGAATAAGCATTTATTAAGCACTTATTATCTCATTAGATCTTCACAACATCTCTGCAAGGTAAGTGATAATTTTTTTTTCTTGGCATGAAATTTTAATTGAAATTAAATTTGTACATCAATAAAACAAAAACACAACTTCTAAAATCCTGTAACTTCCTTCTGTGTTCAACACAGTATTCAATTGTCAAATCCCAACTATGAATTGATTTTATTTCTGTATTTATAAAAATTGATAAGTGCTATTATTATCCCTGTTTTATAGTTGAGGAAACTAAGACAAACAGAATTCAAGTGACCTGCCCAGAGCTATACAGACACCAAATTTTTAACTCAAGTTTTTCTAACTCCAGGCCCAGCCCTTTAGGAGCCTTTGTATATATTCCTGGTGTGGATGAGGGGTTCTAGAAGGGATTTTTTTCAATGATTTAGCAGAGAGGTACATTTCTAAGCCCTGTTGGAGCATAGTCTGGGGAATCTGACATCCTCTGTGTTCTTGTAGGCCAACATCTTCCTATTTCTAAAGTTCTCTCGTCCCATGTCTTTCCCCAGGATCTCCTAAAGGTGCTAGAAGATCCAGTCCAGATTGCTTCTTTCAGACCTTCTGTTTCTGATTCCTTGAATACATATGTCCACAGGTTTTGACAGGCTTTGCAATGATGGCATAGTTCTTCATGAATCTCTGATAATAACCTCTATAATCCAGAAATATCTTTATTTCCTGATAACTTTTCAGACACGGCCAGGCGACAAGTACTTCTATCTTCTTAGGGTTTACTACTCTAGGACTTATTCCCTGCTGAGATACTACTTGACAGTGGCCTTGGTGAGGCTGGTCCTTGTCAATTGACAGCCTCTAGTGGACCCAAGGCCTTCAGTACTCTTCAGACATCTCTGAAAATACCATGAGCTCATTCAGATAAACTAAAACCCATAAGTAGTTCATGTCACCCAATACCTTAAAAAAAACATATTTTGCTGGTACCTTTTTGTCTTTATGCCAATCATTTCTTCCTTTTCCAGAAAGAACCCTCTCTGGTGACAAAACAGTTTGAATAAAATCTTCGGTTACAGAAACATTGCTTAACAATGTCTACAATATTCTCTTCTAATATCCCCCTATATCTCTGTTGCAAGGAAGGAGATTTTGTTATTATTTTACTATCTTTGACATGATCCGTTGGAAAATGGCAGAAACCTTAGGGTTGGAAGACTGCCACTCATACTGTAGACTACAGCATCTAGCACATTTTGTGGTTATTGCTTAGTCATGTCCAACTCTTTGTGATCCCATTTGAGGTTTCCTGGGATAGTTTGCCATATCCTTCTCCAGCTCATTTTGCAGATGAAGAAACTGAGGCAAACAGGATTAAGTGATTTGCCTAGAGGCCTGATTTAAACACATGAAGATGAGTCAGTCTTCCTGACTCCAGGCAGGGCACTCTATTCACTGTGCCCATGGGACTGGCACATAGTAGGTGCTTAATAAATATTTGTTGATCGATTATTGACTCCCACTGGACAAATGAAGACTGATTTCTAGTCTCCCTCCATTATGGTGATCTGTTTAGTACCAGTTTCATATGTCCATCAAAGAGAATCAAACAAATCACTCAGAGCTTCCTGCACTCATGGTTTAGTGTCCTGAGCCACCTTAGTCCTCCTCTCATTCTTCAGTTCACACACATCTTAATTTTCCCAGGCTTTTGCTTTACTATGAATGAGGTGTATGGACCACGGGACTCTGATACTACCCTTGATTAATAGCTCTTTTCAGGGAATTTCCTAATTCCTTCATTGCTGAGAAATAATAATAATAATAATAATAATGATAATGATAATTATTATTATTATTATTATTATTATTATTATTTTTGGAAAATGTCAGGAGCCCTAGAGAAGGAATCACACTGTCACTTCCTGTGCACTCTTACATCCCACTTATGTGGCTCTCAGCCCAACTTTTCTGCTGAATTTCTTCTTTGGATGATCCTTCCATTCCTGAGGTACTGGAGAATCTCCAAAATTGAACTCTGCATCTGTCTTGCTGTTGGAATAGAGGGTTCTGTGCACACCCTCAAGTTTCAATCAACAACATCTTTCTCTTATCCTGCAAGCTTCTTCTCAGGAGATAAGAAAAGTCTTGAGACACTGAGTTACTGATCTGAGCACTCTATTAGGACTATGAATAGGATTTGGACTTAATCATTTCAAAAACATTGGAAAGTCTGGTTGGATTTGGCTATAACTGAGTCATGGTATCCACCTTTGCTAATAATCTATTTCTTCTATGGTTCAAGCTAGTTATTCAGTTCCCTAGGAGAAGGGGTGTTGTGAATCTCAAATAAGATAATGGAGGCAAACCATTTGATAAACCTTAAGGTGCTATGCAAATGTCAAATTATTATTATTATTACCCCATAGTTACAGACCTCCCATATGGTGATGACTTAATTCCCTGAGCCTTCTCCTGCCCTCCTGCTGAGCTCAGGCAACGTTTGTAGAGCAAGGGATGCTGGGAAATGTTTAACAACCCAGCAATCTGAGAGAAAAAAATGAACATACACTTTTAAGCTTAATATGCATTATTAACACATTCTTAAATTTAGACAATCGACAAAATAATAAACCAAATTCAGACTTCTAGAATATTTTTTTTTTAAAATTTTTTTTTTTTTATTTTAAACCCTTAACTTCTGTGTATTGACTTATAGGTGGAAGAGTGGTAAGGGTGGGCAATGGGGGTCAAGTGACTTGCCCAGGGTCACACAGCTGGGAAGTGGCTGAGGCCGGATTTGAACCTAGGACCTCCTGTCTCTAGGCCTGGCTCTCAATCCACTGAGCTACCCAGCTGCCCCCTTCTAGAATATTTTAAAAGTATAAATTCTCATACTCCAAATTGAACAATGGAAAAGTCCATGTGGAATCCAACCTAAAAGCTTCTAAAACTGGGATATTATGTTATCTCAGGCTTGCCTCTGAGTTTGGTCCTCCCTCATCATTGAAGAAGAATTCTCCTATGGAAGGGATATGATTATTTGAGTTTCTCAACTCATTACTGGGTGACCATACTCAATTTCATCCTCATCAGAGTCATCTGTTGGGCTTTCTCAGACTCTTCGTTACAGGTTGGTCAAGCTGTTCTTCAAAAGTCTGAATAGTTGGCTGTCCATCAACTCCTCAGGGATTCTGACTAATTCCCCATTAGGTAATAGATGTTTTGGGAGTATTGCCTTTGTAGCAGCCTGACCATTCTCTGGAGCTACATTGTAAACCTGTAAGTTATTCAATTTCTCCAAGATTTGGTAGGATGAGTTTTTCATTGATTTTAGCTTCTATGTTGCTTTCACACCAAGAGTTCTTAGCAGAATTCTGTCACTGGTATAGGAGTCTTCACAATGGACTCTGGCATTGTCCAGCTGCTCATTATTGTCAGAATTTTCCTGAGCTAAGGCTCTGGCTAGCCAATAAACCTCCTTCCACCTATTCCTTAACTGAGATACAGACTATTTATGTCTCTCCATCTTCCTGGTGTTCTTGTGCTTTCCCTTTTTCCTTTCCTTTCCTTTCCTTTCCTTTCCTTTCCTTTCCTTTCCTTTCCTTTCCTT
>NC_058133.1:250086450-250136175 GCF_016433145.1 Gracilinanus agilis | reverse complement strand
TCTATTTTTTCATTCTAAACCCTCGGGATGGTTTGATCCAACTACACTGGCCTTTACTTCCTTACACATGGCACTCAGGACATTTGCATTGGCTGTCCCCAAGGCCTGGAATGTTTTCCTTGCTCACATCTTATTCCTAACTCCCTTGGCTTCCTTCAAGATTTAGCTTCAACCACATCTTCTACAGAAGGCTTTTTTTGCTCCCCCTTTGCCCTGTCCCTTCCCTCCAAGATTGTTGTCCAGTCATGTCTGATTCTTTGTGACTTTGTGGGCTATGGCCAACATGCCAATTCTGCCTGTGGGGTTTTCTTGGCAAAGATACTGAAGTAGAGTAGTCACTGGAGTGACTTGCCCAGGCTAAATGTATCTGAGGTCAGATTTAAACTCAGATCTTCCTGACTCTAGGCCCAGAGCTCTATGCACTGAGCCATCTAGCTGCCTCTAAGATAATCTTCCATAATTATTTGGCATATTGTCTCTCCCATTAGAATACAAGCTCCTTGATAGCAGGATCCTATTTTTGCCTTTCTTTGCATCCTCAAAGACATTAAAAGTGCCTGGCACATAGCAAACACTTAAATTCTTGTTGACTAGAGTGAAGGTAGTGTGGTCTGTTCATCAGTCCTGATAGGTGGGAATATATTTAGATGAAAGAGTCCTGGGGATAGATATAGTCTAATAGGAGAAGAAGAGTTAAAAAGGGGAAGCTAGGTAGCTAAGTGGATAGAGCACCAGGCTTAGAGATTAAAAAGTCCTGGGTTCAAATCTGACCTTCCTAACTGTGTGACCCTGGGTAAGTCACCTCAATTGCCTAGCTCTTACCAGTCTTTCTGTCTTGGATACTTAATACTGATTGATTCTAAGACAGAAGGTAAGGGTTAAAAAAATAAAAAGAAAGGACAAGTGGGTTTAATTCACACTAGAAAAAACATTTTCTTAAGGGGAAATGAGTAAATCTCCAGCATCAGCATTTACTTGCTTCCACAGATGGTTCTACTGTATATACTGAGAGAGTTAGTATAGTTATACATATATATATATATATATACATATATATATATATATATATATATATATATAGAGAGAGAGAGAGAGAGAGAGAGAGAGAGAGAGAGAGAGGGAGAGAGAGAGAATTTTGAAGTATCTCAGTGACTTATCCAAGGTCACATAGGTAGACTATGAACTGAGGAGTGGGTTAGGGCAGGAATTATGATAATAATTTAGGCCAGTTAAAGACAGCCGGGGAAATGGAGTAAGGGAACACACACTTAGGTTCCAAGGAGAGGAGCCAAAATCTCATATTTCCTCCAAACCAATAGTCCCCACGGGGTCCTGCCCCTCCCTCTACTCCCCCCAGTATTTGGCTTTCTCTCTCTCTCCTGCCCAAATCCCAGGCAATGTCCCAGGCATGGGACCCCCCTCCCCAAGTTTTCCCATCAGTGGCCATGAGGCATACAGTCTTTGGGGGACAGCAGCTGGTGAGTAGGGAGGAATTTGTGTGTTCAGCAAACAGCCTGGGCACCCAGCAGCCACCTTCTTCTTTCATCAATCACTTGCCGCCAAATGTCTCTCTATTCCCACCACCAGGAGGGGACCGGTCCTAAGGGGAGTGGGGTTTGTAGGGGTAAATGGGTAGGCCTGGGGGTGGGGCAGGATGGGGGCAGTACTTAGTTTTCTAGTCTCAGGCCTTTTCCCCCTTTCCTGGGGCCCCCGAGGTTTCAGTAGCATGGGATGACTCAGCCCTGGCCCCCTCTACCAGGGGACATAAGCTACAAATCACCTGTGGGGGTTACTGGTGGGGGGTAGGGGGAGGAGAGGGATGAGTCAGGGCAGCCGAAAAATCTATTTTGGTTCCCACGGACCAGTCTAAAGCATAGTCATCATGAAGCCTGCTGGCACAAGGAAGATCCCTGGTCTCCTCCCTGTGATGTCCAACTCCCCTGCGCCCCCCCCCCAACTGGCCTCTCCCTCCCTGATATTCTGGGAATTGTAGGCACCCCCCTCCTCAACTTCATCTCTCTCCAACCCTTCCCCACCTTCCCCTTCTCTTGGAGATGCAGGCACCTAGCCCTCTAGCCTTTATCCCTCCCCAACTTCTCCATTCCCTTTTAGGGATCTAAGCACCTTACCCCTAGACTTTGACTTTTTCCCTCCCCAGTTTCTATTCCCCTCAGGAACCCAGGCGTCCTGCCCACTGGCTTCACCATAACAACAGGTCTTTTCCAGTTGCTTAGGACTTTAATATAATTTCATTAAGTCAACAAGTCTGAGGAAGAGTTGGGGGGGGGGCGGACCTAGAGGCCGGAGGGAGGGGGCCCACTTTTCTTCTTGGCTGGGAGATGACTCTGAGAAATCAAATATTGACAGTGAGAATACAGAGCTTATTAAATGGTGGTGGTGGGGGGAGGGGGGGTAAGATCTGTGGGAATGATAGGTCCTAGAGAGGAATGAGAGTTAGGGGAGTAGTCAAGATCCTAGGGCTAGGGGGGCACATCAGAATAGGGGATCCCAGGAAGGGAGTTTCTTCCCTGCTTCACTCATGGAATCTTTCAGCTCTAGACTCTCCATCTTGGACCCCAGAAGTCCTGCTCTTCCAGCTGTCACCTTTCTCACCTGTCTCACCTGTCTCATCCCCTATATCCCAGCTATAAATTTCCCTCCTTTCTCCCTGCTTTTCTTCTTTTCCTTCTCGTCCTCCCTCCCTCCCCTTTCTTCCTATACATCCCTCTTTTTCCCATTCCCTCCTTTTCTTTCCTTCCCTTCCCTAGCCCCCCTCCACTTTGCCCCCCAACTTCCCCTCCTCCCTTTCCTCTTTCACTGTCTCCATCCCACTCCCATCTCTGCTGATGAGCTTCGGCAGCTTTTAATGGATTGCATGGTAATTAACAAAGAGAGATGTCTGATTAGCTAGTTAGCATAATGTGTGTGTGTGTGTGGGGGACAGAGCTGGGGAGCTTCGGCAGAGGCAGAAGAGAGCCAGGCAAATGGAGTTCAGGACTCACCTAGTCCTTATTTCCCTTGGGCACCCAGATATCCAGCCCTTCCAGCTCTAGACTCTGCATGACTCTACTTCTCCTCTCCTCTACAAGCCCCCCAACCTCATACGTTCTCATTCTTCTCATGGACCTTTTCCCTTCCCCTCTTCTACTCGCTCCCAAGCTAGTAGTGAAGTCCCAGAAGGTTCCACCTTCCAACTTTTCACCTATTTCTAGCTCGTAGAGGTGGCTCTGAGGTGAGGTCAGATCCCCTTTAATGATCATGGTACCTCCTTCCTCCATCACCATTTCCTATACCCTATATCTGAGAGTAGGAAGCCAGAGATCAAAGCTGGACCGAGGCTAGAGATATTGTAGGGGAGGGAGTGTCAGTTTTGAGAGCGGTGTCCAAGATTGCCATAAGTGTGCGTATCACATTTGTGTCAGCAGTTCAGACCCGATCTGATTATTTCCTTAATAATGCCCTCAGAAAGACCGTCAGTCACTATTTAAGTTATCCAGCAAAGGAATTGGATATCCGAGTTGCACACCAAGGGACAATATTTGAACCACTATAGCCCAGGGCATGGTCAGTTTTTATGGCATAAAAAAATATCTTTCCTTTTCTTAGAGGACCAGTAACATCACAAGGCCATGTCTTGACTTGCTAGCGAATTATATTTTTTTTTTATTTTTTTTTTTGCGAATTGTATTTAAGTGAGGGAGAATTGCATTTACTCTCTCTTCCAGAATCTTTGAAGTCTAAAAGATAAAAAAGACAAGATGGGTCGGTAGCTAGGAAGCTCAATGGATAGAGAGCCAGGTCTGGAGGACCTGGGTTCAAATTTAGCCTCAGACACTTCCTAGCTGTGTGACCCTGGGCAAATTACTTTTCCCCACGGCCTAGTCCTTACTGCTCTTCTGATTTAGAACCAATACAGTATGGAAGGTAAGGGTTTTAAAGAAAAAAAAAAAAAAGTCAAGACAACTGATCTTGGCTAAAAGCTTGTAGTGTTCTAGCTAGCCACCAGAGGGTGCTTAGCCTACAAATATCTAGCTTGCTCCTCCCCCTTCCCACCCTGGGGACTTTTCCCCCATTAAATTCCAGGGCTTCAGTGGTGGTTTGCTTCAGCCTCCCTCCCCACCCCCCAAAGGATCTGGAATTAAACCTAGGCAAGGAAGTGGAATATTATTCAAAAAGATTAAATCTGTATACTTTAGACAGCACATGTGCATCCCACCGAGAAGGGATTCTTCTCCCTTAGCTTAAGTGGAATCCACATTAGTGGGTTAGCATACCATAGTCACACAGTTCATTGAGCATAGCATAAAAGTAAAGGAAATCTTTGATACCTATTCACCTTCAGCCTCCTCCTAGACCTCATCCCACTTTCCCAGGGGCCACTCTATTTGCCAGTGGAAAGGAATAAATGGAACGGTGTGCCCGCACTCTATCATGGACAAATGAATTCAGAGAGGCAGTGGCGGATCTGTGGCATCCTCCCAGGTCCCCAGCCCAATGGGAATCATAACGGTTTTGGGGACCCTCTTTCTTAGGGCACCTATCCCCTTTCCTGCTCTAGGATTAGGGTCTCTCCTACAGCTCTGGTCTCCAATACTCTTACTTAGTCACTGGCTGTTTGAGCCTCTGCCTGGAGTAGCAGCAAAGATGGCACTTGCAGTCACCACCTGGATCTATGTCATGGGAGCCTGGGAGTGTGAAAACCAACTCTAGATACCAAAGGGTACAGATCTCATCCCTCTCCTCTTATTGAGTATCTTTCTGCTTCGGAGTACACTTGGGACAGTATAGTTTCTGATGTCCTTTCTTTGTCCTAGAGAGGATCTATGAAGTCTCGCTTCTAGTGGGGTGTCTCACAAATTCTCCTTTATCTCTCTCCCTCTGTGGAAATTTCCTGGGCCTTGGTTCCCCACAGAGATGAAAAGTCTATGCAGAAGCACTGGCTGTATGAAAAACTTAATTTGATAAAAGCAATTATTCAATTAATCAATCAAGGAACTTTTTTTTTTTAACTAAGCACCTATTGTGCGCCAGATACTGCTTTTGATGATGGGGAGAAGAGAAAAAATAAAACATCTATCTTCAAAGAGCTCAGATCCAATCTGAGGAGACAACATGCACATAATCAGTGTGTCCCAAAAGTTTCAGTGCTGTTTTTAAGCTTTAATAAACTTGAATAGCATAAAACTTCATTAAAATCTTTGGGTCACCTTGTATAAGTATATGCAAAATAAATACAGGGAAATAGAGGAGGGAAGAGTAGTGAGGGGTGGTGGTTGGGGAATCAGGAAAGGCTTCATATAAACAGTTGCACTTAAGATGAGTTTTGAAAGAAACAACAGGATTTCCAAAAACTGGAGATGAAGAGAGAGGAATTCTAGGCCTGGTAAGTTGAGAAGGCTATTGCAAAACTCCAGGTGAGAGAAGATTCCAGTTTGAACTAGGGTGGTGGCTGTTTGAGTAGAAAAAGAGGGAACTGATTCAAGAGAGATTGGGAGAGGCAGCTAGGTGGTGCAATGGGTAGAGCATTGGGTTTAAAATGTGGAAGATTCATCTTCCTAAATTCAATTCTGGTTGCAGATACTTACTGTGTGATCCTGGGCAAGTCACTTAACCTTGTTTGAGAAAGAGAGAGAGAGAGAGAGAGAGAGAGAGAGAGAGAGAGAGAGAGAGAGGAAAAGAGAGAGAGAGAGAGAGAGGAAAAGAGAGAGAGGGAAAGAAATTGGGAAAGTAGAAACTTAGGTGAAAAAACCCAACAGCAGGCTGGTGACAAATCTGGGTAACTGGAAGGATAGTAATGCCACTGACAATAATAAAGTGAGTTTTAGGGGGAATATAATGAGTTCTGTTTTGGATATATTGAGTTTGAGAACTCCACAGGACATCCAGTACAAAATGCCCAGAAGGCCATTAGCTGGAGATGTAGAATGGAGCTAAGGACAGGATATAAAGACCTTGAAATCATCTACATAGAGATGAAGATTAAAGCCATGGGAGCTGATGCTGCCAATAATTAAGAGAAGGTAGAGAGAGAAAAGGACCCAGGATGGAGCCTGGCAGGATACACCTATATATAGGGGGCATCGTATGGCTAAAGATCGAGCAAAAGAGATTGAAAAGGAATACAAGTAACCAAGAGGAAAGAAAGGAAAGCAGTGTCACCAGAGAAGAGAGCAGAGGGTGATCAAGAGTGTCAAATGCCATTCAATAGGTCAAAAAAGGATGAAGATTGAAAGAAGGTTATCAAATTTGGCAATTAAGAACTCTGGTAACTTTAGAGAAAACAATTTCAGCTGAATGATAAAATCAGAAGCCAGATTGCAAAGGGGTGAGAGGAAGTAGAAGCAATGAGTATAGATTTTTTTTTTCCAGGACTTTGGCTACGAAAGAGGAGAAATATAGTATGATAGACTATGCTAGCTTCTAGTGAAGATTTTTTTTTAAGGATAAGAGAGTTTGCAGGAAGCAGGGAAGGAACTAGTGGATTAGACAGAAGAGATATTAGTGAGAGCAATCTGCAAGAAAATAAGATGGGGGATGGCATCGAGTGTACATGTGAGGGGGAGGGCCACCTCTTTGGAGACTGGAATAAAAAATTAAAGAGAGAATGAGCTCCGTGAAGAGGTTTTGCGATATATTGCCTACTTGTGTTCTAGGACCTGAACACGAAAAGATGAAAATAAAAAGTCTATCCCCTTATATTATATTGGGGGATGCAATGAGTATAGAAATGAAGAAAGCTCTAGTAATTGGTGGGGTTCAGGAGAGAATTCCTATAGAAACTGGCATCTGAGTCAAATTATATATATATATATATATATATATATATATATATATATACACATATATATATATTTCCAATTACATGTAATAACAAATTTCCACTCAAGTTTTCCTAAGTTATATGATCAAATTGATCTCTTTCCTTCCCTTCCTTTCCCCCTCCTAGTGTTGGCAGGTGATTCAATTTGGGTTATACATATATTATTACTCAAAACATATTTCCATATTGCTTATTTTAATGAGTAATCTTATAAAACCCCAAACTCAAAACATAAAACCAAATAAACAATTGAAAAATCATATGCTTTTAACTGCATTCTGCTGAGTCAAATTTTAAAGAAAGCAAGGGATTATAAAAGAAGTTGAGAAAGGAAGACATTCCAGGTGTGAGGGACAGAGCACAGAGCAGGAAATGGAATGTCAAAATTTAGAGGAGTGGCTAGTTTGGTTGGAATATTGTCATTTGGTTGTTTTTCAGAAGTGCCCAACTCTTTAAGACCCCATTTTGAGTTGTCTGGGCATTAGAAAGCTACTAGAGGGATTTACCAAGTCCTTCTTTAGCTTATTTTACAGATGAGGAACTGAAGCAAACTGGGTTAAATGACTTGCCCAGGGTCACATAGCTAGTAATTGTCTGAGGTCAGATTTGAACTCAGGAAGATGAGGTTTCCTGACTTCAGACCCAGTGCTCTAGCCACCTAGCTGCCACCTGTGTACCATGCCTCCAAGCCAGGTGTGTAGAAGGCTTTAAACACCAGCCCCAGGGTCTGCATTTTATTTGCTTTGCCTTAACACAGCAAGGATATGCAACCAAGAATACAGTAGTATTTAGCTTCTGCCCCCTGCCTCCCCCCCCCCATATGGAAACAGATTTAGTCATTGGGGAGAGTATGGTGACTCCTTTACACATCTACCAAATTGGAGGGGCTCTTACTCCGAGTGGGAATTTTATTCTTTTAGGTGATCAGGAATCTATGTTAAGGCATGTTGGGCTCTATCAGATCCCCAGGACAGCTTTGTTGACTTTTGGGGGAAAATCCCTGTTGTTGGGAAATGGAGTACTTTGGTCCTGTCATAAAAGTGATTTGGAACTAATGAAGGTTTCTGAGCAGTAGAGTAATTCTGATATAAACTATGTTTTAGAAATTTTAATTTGGCATTTTCTTGGAAGATGGAGAGGACAAACACTGGGAGGCAGGGAGGCCAGTTAGAAGGCTCTTAGAGAAATGATAAAGGGCCTGATTAAAAGGCAGAATGGTACAATGGAAAGAGTAATGCATTTGGATTTGAATTTCATTCTCTTAAATGTTAACTGTGTGATCTTGAACAAATTCTTTATCTGATCTGGGCTTCAGTTCTTCATCTATAAAATAAAGGGATTTGACTAGTTGGCTTTTAAGTCTATACTTCTATGAATTAGGGTAAACTAATGGGTGGCTACGTGACTCAAAATAAAGAGATAAGATGGGAGAGATGCTGAGGAAATAAGAATCAGCATGAATAGTAATGAGAACAGAAAGAGTCAAGGTTGGTTCTGTAGCTTTGAAGCTGGGTGACTAGAAGGATGTTTGGACAGTTTGGAAGAGAAGGCTTGGGTAGGGTTAAGGTACTGAGTTGCATTTCAGACATTCTTTCCAGGAGGAAATAATCAATAGGCAATATGGTAATATGGAACTGACATTCCAAAGAGAAATTACAACTTCAAATATAGATTCAGGACCTAAGTTTCCTCATCTGTAAAATGAGCTGGAGAAGGAAATGGCAAACCACCCCAGTATCTGTGCCAAGAAAATCTCAAATGGGATCACAAATAATCAGACAGGACTAAACAACAAAATCTACAGAACTTTGTAGAGAGATGATAATTATGGGAGTGGATAAGATTTACCAAGGGAAAGAATATACTGAAAGAAGAGGACCCAGGATAGAAGCTTTTGAATCCTTAGTAAATGGGAGATGGAAGGTGATCCAGGAAAGGAAAATGAAAAGAAGTGGTCAACAATGACAAAAGCTACCGAGGTTAAATAGGATAAGGACTGAGAAATAGATCATCAGCTAGCAGTTAAGAGATCAAGTGTGTGGTGTAACATTGGAGAAAGCAGTTTTAGTGGAGGGGTAAGCTTTAAAGCTAGGTTGCAAGGGAGTAGGCAGTAAAGTGGAGATAACATATTTAAAAAATTTTTATTTTATTTTATTTTCAATTCCACATTTTCTTCCTTTCTCACTTCTCTACTCATAGGGATGAAATTAAAAAATATATATCATTTTAATTTTGAGTTTTAAAATCTCTCCTTCCCTCCCCCATCCATTGAAAAAGCAAATAATGTCATACTCAAGGCAAGAAAAACAAAACCCATTATAAATATATATAGCCATGCAAAACAAATTTCTGCATTGGCTATGTTCCCCTAATACCATCTCCCCAAAAAAAGAAACAGAAAGAAGAAAATATGCTTTAGTCTTTACTTTGAGGCTATAATTTTTCTGTCTGTGGGTAGACAACTGGTTTCATAATGAGTCCCTTGGAATTATGATTAGTTAATGTGTGATCAGAGTTCCTAAATCTTTTAGAATTGATATTATAGTATTGGTTAGTGGGTAAATTGTTCTGGTTCTGTTTACTTCACTTTGCATCAGTTCATTCAGGTCTTCCCAGGTTTTTCTGAAACCGTCCCTCTCATCATTAGACTATAAGAATAAAAATATCCCATTGAATTCATATGCCATAACTTGTTTGGCTATTCCCCAATTGATGAGCATCCCTTCAATGTCCAATTCTTTGCCACTGCAAAAAGATCTGCTGTATTTTTGTACCTCTGGGTGTTTTTCTTCTTTCTTTTCTCTCTTTGGGTTATATCCCAGAAGCAGTATGTCTGTACAGTTTAATAATCATTTTGGATATTGTTCCAAATTGCTTTCAAGAATGGTTGGACTAGTTCATAGCTCTACCAACCATGCATTAGTATGCCTATTTTCACATAATCCCTTCCAGCATTCAATTTCTTTTTTTTTTTTGTCATTTGAATCAATATGATACCTTAAAATTGTTTAAACTGGCATTTCTCTAATTTTTAGTGATTTAGAGCATTTTTAAAAAATGACTATTGATAGCTTTGATTTCCTCAGAAAACATACTCTTTAACCATTTATGAATTGAGGAATGGCTCTTACTCTTGAAAATTTAACTAATTTCCCTTATTTTAGAAATGAAACTTATCAGAAAACAAGTTTGCTAAAATGATTTTTTTCTAGTTTGCTGGTTTTCTTTTAAATTTAGCTGCATTTGATTTGTTTGTGCAAAAACTTTTTAGTTTTATGTAATCAGAATTTATTTTGTCTCTCTCTTCTTTGGTCATGAACTCTCCCCCTTAGTCATACCTCTGACAGGTAATTTCTTTCATGCTCCACTAATTGCTTATAACCCTTAATGTCTAAATTACAAACTAATTTTGTGCTTTTCTGGTGGAAGAAGGCACCTATATACTTACCAGTAGTTTAGTTATGAAAGGAAGAACAGATATAGCTGTAATCAAAGGAAATTTCTTTAAGGCTGGAAAAAAATTGGAATATGTTTGAAGACAGGGAAAGAGTCAGTTGATAATAAGACATTGAAGAGGGGACATAATCAAAGGGGAGAGCTCTAGAATAGGGGTTCTTAATCTTTTTCTGGTTATAGACCCCTCTAGTCGTCTGGTGAAGCCTATGTACCTGTTCTCAGAATACTGTCTTTAAATGCATAAAATTCATAGGATTACAAAGGAAACAAATTACATTGAAGTAGTTTTCAAAATATTTTTTAAAATTTCAGAGACTCCCAAGTTCTATCTCTACAGAGATAGGAAGGATGAGATCAAAGGCACAAGGAGAGGTCAGGCTTCCCAAAGGTAAGGATATCCTCCATTTTCATGGACTAGATCCAAAGAAAAGAGAAAGGGAGATGATGCATAAAAGATTTGACTTGTGGAGTAGATATTTTAGGGTGCTCCTGGCAGATGACATGTGAGAAGCCCACAGAACTTGCCCATATTTATTTTCTCCATTAAGTAGAAGAGTTCTTCTGCTAAGGAGGGGATTGATGAGGTCTAAGGTTCTTAAGAAGCATGATCTCAAACAGGGTGAGGCATACCACAAAAACGCAGTTTCCTCCCACTCTGGGTTTTGCCTGGGTCGGTTGCTTTTCACCATGGCAGACTTTGGCATAATGAGAATCTGAGAGCCTGCCAGGTGTGAAGAGCAGCCCCCACGACGCTGGCACCAGAGAAGGGGGATGCTGAGGTGCCAGCTCCCCGCAACCCCCCCTCCCATTCAGCAAAGAAAATGTCATCAGCTCAGCTCCACATGGAAATGTAATCAGTGGGCTTGCAGCAGTCTTTGTCTTAATTAGGCACTATTGATGGAAAACCAGAGAATGGAGAAGCACGGACACCTCTCCTTCTCTCCTCCCTCCCCCAGTCCTTTACTACCTCCAATCTACTGCCAATGATTCCTTTAAGGCTTTGCTTCCTTTCCTCAAAAGCAAAGAAAAACAACGAAACTGCATCCCTACCCTCCTCTCCTTGATTCTAGTGGGCATAATGCTCTTCTAAGAGTCACCCCTCCCCCGGGGAGGGGGTCCTTAGGGGAATTGCTTCCCCTCCCCAAATCCCAGTGTTGTCCCAACTGGAAGAAAGGGGTAAAGACTCAGACCCACCTTTCCACAAAAGTCTAATCTCTCCTCCCAATCTCCCCCACCCCCGCCATAACACGCACTTTGGTTTTCCAGACCCATAATATACATTCCTTCCCACTGAGCCCCCAAGTTTAAATCCAATCCGTATTCCATCTCAGGAATTCAGTTACCCTTCTTCTCTTTCTCCCCTCACCCCGCCCCCCCTTCTCTCGGAGTCTTAGACTCCCGTCCAGAATAAAGGTAGGGAGAAAGAGAAGGGAGCGGATGGGAGAGCTTCGGCTCCAGGTTTTCCTTCAGACCCAGAGGGGTCCTGGGCCGTTTGGAAATCCCGGGCCGGGGGAGTGAGGCGAAATTTGAGTCTTGCAGCGTAGCAGGTCCCCTTGAGTCAAGGCGCCATCTGCAGTCAACTTTGCCTCAGGGAGCAGCCAGCCCAGTGGGCAGGCGCCGGGGTTCCCCACTCGGATTCCCACAAACTCCGGGGGTGGGGTGGAGGGAGAGGGTTTCATTGTTCCTCTGGGACCTGTATACTTCACTCCTCACAATTGCCCGCAAAACCCCAGAGCCTAAGCCCTTAGGAGGGTGTCTATGTGTTGGGGGGGGGGTGTAGGAGGCGCTAGGGAGGGAATGATTCCGCCCCCTTCTTTCTTCTTGCTCCCAGGTCGTGGAGTGCTCACGCTGTGGTCCCGCCCCATTCCCGGGGCCGGGCTCTAACCTCCTAGCGGAGGGAAGGGGGGGAGGGGAGAGGTTGCCATGGCGACGCGTGGGGTGCGCGCGCCGGCCTTGGCCACGCGGGGCTAACTCCGAATCGGAGCAACACGGTCTGCCGGTGAAAGGGAGGGAAGGGAAAATAGTTTTCAAAGGGTGAAGGTAACTATGGGCTGGGGGTGGGAGTGGGGGGGTCGGAGGCACTTGTGGGGAGCAGAGGTCATTCTGGATGTGGGAATTTCGAAGTGAGGTGAGGGAGGGAGGAACTGCTAAAGGGAATGAGGCGGGGTAGGGTGGAATGGGTGTTTAAAGGGTTTTAAAGGGGGATAACCTTCCTTCTTGAAGAGGCCGGTTTTGAAGAAAGAACATTTTTCTTGGGTCGTAAGAACAACAAAAATTGACATTGACATCGATTTGCAAAGCACTTTGCATACGTAATCTTTGGTCGTAGGTCTTCAGCAGGGAATGGAGTGAAGCACTTCTAAAGAGAAGAGTAAACTCTATTTGGGGACTAGTGATTGAGTCCAGAAACATGGAACAGGTCTGAAACTAGGCTTGAAGTGGAATGAGATTTCACAGGGTAATGGTAAAGAAAATTGCCATTTGGGAAGTTGGTTTTTATTGATATGTAGATTTAACAGATTGCTTCCTTTTGGAGCACTGCACAAATCCTCCAAATCAGAAGTTCAAAACCTAGGATAAGTCCCTCTGAGGGAGGAGGAAGGAAAGCAACAGGTGGCTGGTTCTGTGAGGCTGATTTTTGAAGTACGGAAGCCAAGTTGCTCAGTAGATATTCAAGGAAGAGACAAAGAATACTAACCTTTCTACATGCTTTTGTTACCCCCACAGATTAGTCTTTTGAGTATTTCCCCTCCACTGAAAATTCAAAGGGATTGTGGAGAAATCTAAAAGCCTCTCTTTAAGAGAGAAGATGCAATAACCATTTCTATATCTGTCTCTTACTATAATATGATTAGGAAGACCTTGATGATTAACCTCCAGCCTTCTTGCTGTTGATAGTAATGTCTGAGTTTATTTTCAGGGCAGATATCATCATCTTCCTCATTTATTATGATTATCTGGCCAATTGTGCTCCAATTCACTAAAGAGAAAATTCACTTACTCAGACCTCTTTAGCTTTTCCTTGTTCCTTTTGTTAAGAGGAATTGGAGGCTTTAGTGTGAAGACAATTATCTTACCATCTTTATAAAGGAAACAACTTGGGGCAGAAAGTGCTAAAAGTGGGAAGAAAAGTTTTTAACTCAGTTGTTTGATACATTGGGAACTGATTAAAAGGAGGGGGCAACTCCTGATTTATCTTCTTTCCCTGCTATTCCATTGTTCTCAATTATGGCAAATGAATAGGAGAGGTGACAGATACAGGTAACTGTATCAAAATACCAGTTACTTTTTCCTGGACATCCCACATTCTCAGTACCTCTGGTCAAACATATGGAATTGACAGAAAAGACTTCCACCTAATTCATCTCTTTAAGAGGCCTTAGATAGACATCCAGGGAAGGTTAACCCTTAACGGAGGAAGCTGGCTTCCTCAAGAAAGAGACAATTTGGCAATCCTGGGCACAGAGTACTTTGAATTGATTGGTGCTCCCCAGCTAAAACCTAATTGTATACAGTATGTCATAGTGGCTTAGTTTTTATTTGTGAACAACAGAACTGTGCTGGAAATTTGAGTTTTGAGAAAGGACCCAGCTAGCCACTTATAATTTGTAGCATCTCTCCAGGTCTCACCTGCACCATGTCCAAAATCAGTATTGATAGGAAGCGTCGAATGGCTTCCCGGTCATCAGTCCAGTCTGCTCAAAGTTCCTGGACAAATGTAATCCCAGAACCAGAGCCTCCCAGGGAAGAAATTTCTATTTTGCCAGGTATGTTTACATATTTGGGAGGGCCATGTTACCTCTTTAGGAGAGAATATTGGTAAGAGAATTAGGGATTAGGGAGCATGAGAGAGCTACTTGAGGGTAGAAAGTTTGAATTTAGGAATAATAGCTAGGGAACGGTAACAAGAAATTTTTGGTTTTGGGAAAAAGCAAGAATTAAATGAAGGCTTGAACAATAAGTAATTGAGTCCTGACTTCATCAGAATCCTAGACATACCAAAATTTTTCTCTTGGATAGCCTCCTCTGCCTCCCTTAATTTTCCCATTAATGTGCTAAGAACTTGCCAGCTATAGCTTTCTGTGGGGGGTTCCAGCTCTTCTTTTCCTAGGCCTATCTTCCTTATTGAAGACAGCCTGAGCTTTTTTTTTCCTTTTCTCATTTTTTTCCATTTCCACCCTTGGTGGCAAAACAAATAGTGTTTCTTTTCTCCCATTAAACCTGTTTCCATGGAAACCCAGCCTGCTTTGTTCACTGTCCCCTCCACAGCCACCCCTCCCAAATCCTGAGACTTTGAGCTGCTTCTCTCTTTTTGTTCCAGGCTCTGTTACCTTCCACCCCCCACCTTGGCAGGGACTTAGGGCTAGGGGCAGTAGGCAGCAGAGAAAGCAGCACTATCATTGTGGAGGGAAGAAGGGAAGGGAGATGGGGCCTGAGATTGCTTCCTGTCTTCTTTCCTAGACAAGGGAGGCAACAAATAATGACTAGCAGAGTACCACATTACTGGATTGGGAATTCCTGGATAGATTTGTAGGTACTATAATGTAGCTGGTTCTGTGAAACAAGGCCTATATTGAGGGTGTGAGTCAGTGTGGCCATGGCAGTGGGTTAAGTCCAGATGAGTATTTTGTCCTAGGGTTTAGGGATTTGAAAAATATGCAAGAATATAATTTGCATTCTATTTTTTTTTTTGTCCAGATGAAAGCAGCTTAAAGTATCCTTGGTCCCTGAGGTTGACAATTTCAGGAATAAAAAAACTGGAGACCTTAAATGAAGGGAGCAATCAGAGATATAGTTGTTAGAGCTTCAGGAGTCTTTGAAATAACTCTGTTGGGGAGATATGAGAGCCCATCTAAGGAAGGGGAAAGGGAGTAAAGGTTAGACTTAACTACTAAATCTGAAAGGATAGAAACCTCCAAAGCAATCCTGGAATTGATTTTATTTTCCTAGCCTCCCTAGACCTGGAAAGGCCCAATCCAGTCCACAGAACAAAGATTAAAACACTCTTCTCTCACTTCTCTTCTCATTGATTACCTTCACTCCATGTAGAACTCCAGTTCCTTCTTGAAGCAGTCTCTTTCTCCTTCCCAGCTTTCTACATGTTTATCCCAATTCCATATTATTTTTTCTATAATATACTGACCCTCAAGAGTCATATCTCTTAGTTGTATGTCCTAACATAAACTGTATAATACAGCTTGTTGACTTTACTTGTCCTCACCTGCCTGGAAAATAATTTCCTCTCTATTTGAAATCTTTCTGCTCCTTCCTTGCCTTTGGTCAGGAAGTTTCAGCCTCTACTCTGTGTGTGTGTGTGTGTGTGTGTGTCTGTCTGTCTGTCTGTCTGTCTGTCTGTCTGTCTGACTTTGTCTGTCTGTGACTGTCTGTGTCAGTATCTGGGGAGCTTGAATAAGATAAGATTAATAAGAATAAGATTCATTTGGTTTTCCTTTGTAAGGAACAATCAAAAGGGAAATAAATAGAAACATTTGAGACTGACAACCAAGAGAGAGAGTTGATAGGAGTGAGATGGGAATGATTGTAAAATACTTGGGGTTTTTGAAGCAGACTGATTCCTAAGGCAAGACTTTTGGGGCCCATGGAACTATTCTAATGGGTTTTGATATGGATTCAAAATGGAGAATGAGAAGCTGGATATCTCGAACCATTCTTCTTTGTTGTTGTTGTTGTTGTTGTTGTTGTTGTTGTTGTTGTTGTTCTCCTCCTCCTCCTCCTCCTCCTCCTCCTCCTCCTCTTCCTTCCCCTTACCTTCTGTCTTAGAATTAATATTAAATATTGGTTCCAAGGCAGAAAAGTGATAAAGGCTAAGCAATGGGGGCTAAGTGACTTAGGGTTACAGCTTGAGAGTATTTGAGGCCAGATTTGAATCTAGGACCTCTCATCTCCTATTCACTGAGCCACCTAGCTGTCCCCCCTCATGCTTTTTTTGGTTTTCCTCAGACGAAAATGAAGAAGAAGAAGAAGAAATAATCGAAGAAGAGTTCTTTGTGGAAACGGTAGATGTGGTAAGTTGAAGGATCCCCTCGAGTTCAACATTCCTCCATCCAAGTAAATAGAAGGACTTGTAAGAGGGGAGATTATAAGTATTTTATATATATATATATATATATATATATATATTTAAAGTGTGGCCGCCAGGAATCAACAATTCAGATTGATTCCATAATTAAAATAGACCCAAGTCAGGATGGGGTTTAAGGTAGTTTATTTACAATTAGGAAGGTAAAAGGTAGGGAAATAGAGAGAGGGAGAGACTAGTCCAGGTCTGCAGAGGTGGAGATGGAGACGGAGAGAGAAGGTTAAAAGGCTAATTAAACTAAACTACAAGTCACAATACCATAGCAATAAGAGAGGCTATAAGCATACTTAAGGCAGAGTTTGGAAACGCCAGGGTAGGCCAATGAAGTCAGCCTACCTTACCCACGTGACAATTCAGAGTGGAAGCAGCCTGAGGTCTTAGCCGAGAACCTTCAGCACCAAGTTCAAAGTGGGAACTGCCTCAACCGGAAGTAACCAACATACTTGAAGAGATAGTGTCTCTCGTCACTTCCTGTGGGTCCACCTCTAATTCAAGTGGACAAATGGCAGCCTCTACACAGATTTGGGCAGTCCCTTGTTCTTGATTTGTTACTTATTGTCACATGTGGGTAACTCATCTCCCCTCCCCACTAAGGGAGGTGGGGATGATATCATCTAGATGCCTAGGGTAAGTAGAATTTTGACTATAATTGGGCTAGAGCTAATTCCATTTACACAGATTGAACCAAAAATATCACATGTTGGGAATACTTTTTGTTGTTAACATTCATTAGTCTTTCTTTTTAGGTGAGTTTCAGTCTAACCTCAGCAGTTTTTTTTTCTTTTCTTGGGTTGGTTCCCACATCTCCCTAGTTGGGTTGTATTTAGAGTACCCAAGGCTATAGCCAGATGGTATTCTTGACTGACCTCCAGCTTTATTTCCAACTGATAATGTCTCAGCGCCAGTAAATAAGTAATTTAAGTTCATCACCTTTCTCTGTCAGGCAGTAAGTGGGATGTTTCATCTTGTCTTTTGGACTCCTGGTCTATCACTGCAATGAGAGCTTAGATAATATTCTTGTGCATGACTGAACAGTTTGAAATCTACCCTTTGGAATTTCAACTAGGGAATGTTATTAAATACTGCTCAGAATATGGAATTTGATGACTCTGCTTCATTCCTAGAATCTCCTCTCTTAGTTATGCCCACATCCATAGGACATAGGCATTTAATCATATCATGGCCACATGGCTTACAGAAAATGAAAGCGAAAATGTTAATGCTCTTATATAGAGTTCTCTGCTTTCATCCTTCTCTGAGAAATTCTCTGGCTTACCCTCTTTTTCAGCTATGGCTGGTCAGTTCCTGAGCCATGCTCACCCACATGATATGGAAAAGGAATGGGGGGGGGCAGCTGGGTAGTTCAGTGGATTGAGAGCCAGGCCTAGAGACGGGAGGTCCTAGGTTCAAATCTGGCTTCAGACACTTCCCAGCTTTGTGACCTTGGGCAAGTCACTTGACTCCCATTGCCTACTCTTACCACTCTTCTGCCTTGGAGCCAATACTCAGTATTGACTCTAAGACAGAAGGTAAGGGTTTAAAAAAGAAAAGAAAAGAAAAGAAAAGGAATAAGGGGAGAGAAACTTACATCTGGGGCCCACAACCCAGAGTATAAACAAGGGAAGGGGTAGCATGGGGAAGGGAATCTGTCTCCCTTGCTTGGGCTTACAGTCCAGTGAGATTTACAATGGTTAACAGTTTCCAGATATTCCATGTGACTTTTGTGATCTTAGTTACCACAAGACCTTCAATCACTGCTGTCCAGCACTCCCTAATCCCAAAGTCAGCTATCAAAAAATGTCCACATAATGAATAGGAAATATTAGTTTGATCTAAGCAGCTTTGTCTGGCTCTAGTAGCTGCCCCATTTCCTCATGTGGTCATCTGGAGGTCCCCTTCTGAAGTGCAGTGGTACAAAAACTTGTATACTTGAAGACAGGCTTTACCCTTTCCTGGTGTCACCTCATTTTCCTTGCTTTGTGTGAACTTCTGGACCCTTCATCTCCCTACCGAGATGAAATGAGCTTCATAAATGTTGATAGTGTTGAAAGGCCTATAGAGGAGTATTGATTCCATGTAGAATTCTCTCTAGTTTCCTTTCCTCCCTAGTTTTCACAAGTTTAGTTTGTTGAAACAATCATGAATGATCTGGTAATGGGAAATTCTAAGTAAGGAATGGATATATTCTGTTGGTATCTCTTCCCTTTCTTTGCAACAGGTGGACTAAGGGAAACTTTGTCAGAAGTATTAGAGATTGTTTGATCAAACTATTTAATGTGACCCGAATATCTTAATTTCTTAGATTGTTTTTTAAAGTTTAATTTTTACAAACATAATTTATGCCTCTCATTGCACCTTCCTTCATTGAGAAAATTAACAAAAAAAAACACAAAAAAACAAACCAACCCTCTTTACAAACATGAATAGTCCATCAAAACAAATTCCCACATTAACCATGTCTAAAGAAATTAATATCTCTTTCTGCATTCTAACCTCACTCTGCCTGTCAGGAGCTTAGTGGATGTTTCATCTTCATTCTTGGACTCCTGGTCTAGGATTGCATTGATCAGAGTACTTTTCTCTTTGTTATTATTTTATAATTGTTCTCCTTCTGTTCTCTTTACTCTACGTCATTTTATAATAGTCTTCCCAGTTCCCCTTGAAAATATCCATTTTTGTCATTTCTTATGGCATGTTAACATTCCATTACTTTCATACTTAGGGCTTTTCTCATTCCTTCTTTCCTTATAGCCCTTCTCTCATCCCCTTTCTGAAGCTAGATAATTTATTATTTTTAAATTCTTTTTATTGATTAAGAAATTTTTTCCCATGGTTCCATGATTCATGTTCTTTCCTCCCCTCCTTCCACCCCCCCTCTCATAGTCATTGTGCAGTTCCACTGGGTTTTACATGTGTCATTGATCAAGACCTATTTCCATATTATTGGTATTTGCACTAGGGTGTTCGTTTAGAATCTATATTCCTAATCATATCCTGTTATAATGGTCCTGGTGATATGAGGAGCTGAAGATGAGTGAGTGTGTGGGTGGTACCTAAGTGTAATACTTAAGTTGTGATCTGGCCTAGAAGGATAACGCTAGAGTTTGACTGCGGATTATATCTTGCTATGAATGTTACTATTCTCCTTTCCCTCAAATGTCCCAGGGATACAATCACTAAGCCTCAAGATAAAGTTGACACAAATCTAAGTAAGTTCAAAGATTTAATGTGCTTCAGGCTCAGGAGGGGAGCAGGATAACAGGAAGTTCTTGATCTAATGCTGACAAAGATGGTACTTGAATCGAAGGTAATCAAGATTATCAGTGGTCAATTGATAATTGCCAGTTAGTTGCCAGCGTGGCAGGGCCAGACTGGTTTACCCAAATTGGGTTATTTTGCTGAAAGATGATGTTGCTTCTTCTTGGAGTATGAATCAGGAACAGGTTACTCAGTATAAAGATATCACAGGATCAGGTATCATAGGAGTTTGCTGGTAATTCAAGTTGATCTAAGGCCTACGCTCACCACCATCACAAACCTCCCACTCCCCCAAATATCTCAGATTGAGACCCTGTCTCAGTTCAAATCCTCCCTTTTATACTTGAGTATCATCTGATTTGGCACAAGCCAGCCCCTGCCAGGCTCAGGCCATTCCATGTTCTAATCAGGTAACTATCCATCATCTTGCTTTCTATATTGCTTTGCAAAATATCATTACAATCCCCATCAACTCATGTGGTCAAGCGGTTATTTTTCTTCTGTATTTCTGCTCTCACAGTTCTTTCTCTGGCTGTGGATAGTGTTCTTTCTCATAAATCCTTCAGAAATGTCTTGGATCCTTGCATTGCTGCTGATAGAGAAGTCCATTACATTCAATTGTGCCACAGTGTATCCATCTCTGTGTATTATGGTTCTCCTGGTTCTGTTCCTTTCACTCTATATCAATTACTGGAGGTCGCAGTTCACATGGAATTCCTCCAGTTCATTATTCCTTTGAGCACAATAGTATTCCATCACCATTAGATACCACAATTTGTTTAGCCATTCCCCAGTTGAAGGGCATACTCTCGTTTTCCAATTTTTTGCCACCACAAAGAGCTTAGCTATAAATATTTTTGTACAAGTCTTTTTTCCTTATTATCTCTTTGGGATATAAACCCTGCAGTGGTATGGCTGGATCAAAGGGAAGACAGTCTTTTAAAGCCCTATGGGCATAGTTCCAGATTGCATCCAGAATGGTTGGATCAATTCACAACTCCACCAGCAATGCATTAATGTCCCTAATTTTGCCACATCCCCTCCAACATTTATTACTTTCCTTTGCTGTCATGTTAGCCAACTTGCTAGGTGTAAAGTGGTACCTCAGAGTTGTTTTGATTTGCATTTCTCTAATTATAAGAGATTTAGAACACCTTTTCATGTGCTTATTGACAGTTTTGATTTCTTTATCCAAAAATTGCCTATTCATGTCCCTTGCCCATTTATCAATTGGGGAATGGCTTGATTTTTTTTGTTCAATTGATTTAGCTCCTTATAAATTTAAGTAATTAGACCTTTGTCAGAGGTTTTTGTTAAAGATTTTTTCCCAATTTGTTGCTTCCCTTCTAATTTTGGTTGCATTGGATTTGTTTGCACAAAACTTTTTAAATTTAATGTAATCAAAATTATTTGTTTTACATTTTGTAATTTTTTCCAACTCTTTCTTGGTCTTGAAATCTTTCCTTTCCCCAAAATTTGACAGGTATACTATTCTATGTTCACCTAATTTACTTATGGTTTCCTTCTTTATATTCAAGTCATTTACTCATTCTGAGTTTATCTTGGTGTAGGGTGTGGGATGTTGATCTAAACCTAATCTCTCCCATACTGTTTTCCAATTTTCCCAGCAGTTTTTGTCAAATAGTGGATTTTTGTCCCAAAAGCTGGGATCTTTGGGTTTATCATACACTGTCTTGCTGAGGTCATTTACCCCAAAGGCTATTTCACTGATCCTCCCTTCTGTCTCTTCTCCAATATCATATTGTTTTGATGACCACTGCTTTATAGTACAGTTTAAGATCTGTATACTGCTAGGCCCCCATCCTTCACATTTTTTTTTATTATTTTCCTTGATATTCTTGATCTTTTGTTCTTCTGTTGGATTTAAA
The DNA here is from genome assembly GCF_016433145.1 of Gracilinanus agilis. Lineage (NCBI taxonomy): Eukaryota > Metazoa > Chordata > Mammalia > Didelphimorphia > Didelphidae > Gracilinanus > Gracilinanus agilis. The sequence continues at coordinate 250,114,652 of NC_058133.1, read as the reverse complement.
AATCAGTCTGGCAGTCTACTGAACTATTTCTGGCCTGGGCAAGCTACCCCTAGCCCCCAAGGTTTCCCAGCACAGTCTTCCTTAACTCCCCCTATCATAAACCTAAAACTGAAGCTATCTTATCTGATGAATATTAACTTTCTTGAGGAATGTTTGTCTATGTTTGCCTGCTTTACAATATTTGCCTATTTAATGTATGTTTGCCAAATGCTTCCAGACCCCTGACCCTGAAACCCCCCCTCCCCAGATGCTTCCTGACCACCTGTCCCTGACACTACCTTGATAATTATGTATGTACCAACCCCCTTCCCCAAACATTTCTATATAAACTCTTGGCTGAGAATTCCAAGGGGTCGTTCAGGCACGCCTCTCTGCCTAGCGACCCTAGCTATTATTGCTAGTAAAGAATGAACCTCTTCTTGCATATTGCATTGTCAGTGTGATTCTTCCTTCGGCCATGAACCTGGGTTAGGTATTAAAATTTGGGTACAACACTTCCAAGTGAATTTTGTTATAATTTTTTCTAATTCGGTAAAAAAGTTTCTTGGTACTTTGATAGGTATGGCACTGAATAAGTAAGTTAATTTGGGTAGGATTGTCATTTATATAATGTTAGCTTTGTCCTACCCATGAGCAATTATTGTTTTTCCAATTGTTTAGATCTAGTTTTAATTGTGTGGAAAGTGTTTTATAGTTGTGTTCATATAATTCCTGTGTTTGTCTTGGCAAATAGATTCCTAAGTATTTTATATTGTCTAGGGTGATTTTAAATGGAATTTCTCTTTCTAACTCTTGCTGCTGGGATATGTTGGAAATATATAGAAATGCTGATGATTTGTGTGGGTTTATTGAGGCTAAATAATTTAAACATTGTATTCCAAATAGTTGAGGGGATTAGCAAAGATTACTCCTATCTACCTGCTACTTCAAACAAAATCCCAATTTAGACCCACTTTATGGCTTTCAGGAATTTCAAAGCAGAGTGTCACTAACAACAATATTGACATTCATATGATGTTTTAAAACTGTCAAGGCACTTTATTTTAAAAAGCATTACTTCATTTGTCTCATAATCAATCATTCAGTGAGATAGGTAGTTGAGGTATTATTTCAATTTTTAGGATAAGGAAAGCAAAAAGCATTTATTAGCACCTACTATGTGCCAGGCACTGTGTAAAGGATAGGAAGAAAGGAAGAAACCAATCCCTGCCTGAGAGGAGCTCATAGTCTAATGGGAAAGGTTATTGTGGTTCAGATATGTCTGATTCTTCATGACCCAATTTAGAGTTTTCTTGGCAAAGATACAGGAGTGGTTGACCATTTTTTTCTCCAGCTCATTTTACAGATGAGAAAATTGAACAGGGTTAAGCAGCTTGCCTAGGGTCATAGAACCAATAAGTGTCTGAGGCTAGATTTGAACATAAGAAGATGAATCATCCAGACTTTAAGCCTAATGCTCTATCTATTGCACCATCTAGCTACTCCAAAATGGATATTGAATTCGGTGTTTTCTACCTCCCATTTTGCTTCCTTTCATCCATCCATAGGAAGATCTCTTACCTTTTTTTCAATATCATGGACCCTTTATCAGAATACCAATATCATGGTAGGTGGACCCCTTTATCAGAATGTTTTAAATACATAAAATACATAGGATTACAAAGGAAACAATTGTATTGAAACAAAGATACATTTTTTTTACCTCATCCAAGTTTGTAGACCCACCAAAATCTATCTATAGATGCCTTGGGGTATGTGTGTGTATATGTGTGAGTGTGTGTGTATCCCTGTTTAAGATCCTTTGATCTGTAATGATCTATAAACTAGACATTTTTCTTTTAGTTTTGTTGTTGTTGTTGTTAACTGTGATCTGGATTATTCTTAGGCATCTTTCCCCCTCATCTTCTCCTACCCTTCATACTGTCATTTTCCCAGAATCTTCTGATGAGAGAGAGAAAAGGGAAAATATAGTCCTTGCCCTCAAAGAGCTCACGGTCTAATAAGAAGGAACAGTGTAACATTGAGTTTAAAGTACTTCTGTTCCCCACAGTATGCTTAATTCCCACTACTTATTATGAGAGCTCCCCCTTCTAGTTTCAAGAAACACATACTTTATTTTTTAAATTTCGTTTTTAAAATATAAAAAAGTTTTTTGTAAGATGTTAGAGTTTTTCTTTCTAACATTTATTTTAAAATCTTGAATTCCAAAATTCTCTTTCTCCCTTCCATCCTTCCCATTGAGAAGGCAAGCAATGTTATACTCCTTATATATGTGAAGTCATGCAAAACATATTTCCATATTAGCTATGTTGCCAAGAAAAAAAAGATAGTTAAAAAAATGAAAAAAATATGTTAATCCACACAGTGTATGAGAGCTTTTTTCTTTTCCTTTCCTTTCCTTTCCTTTCCTTTCCTTTGCTTTGCTTTGCTTTGCTTTCCTTTTTTTTTTTTTTTTTTTACTCATCTAGGTAGATAGCCTAGACATTCCTATATTTCAGCTGTCTCATTTCTGTAAAAGTTACTGGTATAATTTTTGATGACCAAGTGACTCAGTGGAAAGAGTTCTAGGCCTGGAGTCAGGAAGACCAGAATTCAAATCTGGGCTTAGACGCTTACTAGTTGTGTGACCTTGGGGAAGTCACTTAACCCCTATCTGCCTCAATTTCCTCATATGTAAATTGGGGCTAATAACCAGTCCTAGAAGGCCAGAGTTGTTGTGAGGAACAATGTAAAACACTTCATAAACCACAAACTGCTCTATAAATGGTAGCTGTTATCATGTTGAATTATTATATTGAATATCTATAGACATAAGTGGAAAATCTCTAGAAGATATCATACTTGGTCATTCTCTGTAACACCTTCTAGTTTGTCATTACTCTTATAGACAGAGAGTAATTTATTGTCGATCCTAAATATCTGTTCCTTCAAGATTTCTTCAAAGATTAGAAATCTGTTTCTTTTTTACCTTGTTTTCTTCAGCTTAAATCACTCTAGTTCCCCTCCATTTCTATTGCACAAACCTTCTCAAATCATTTGTGGGTTGAACTTAAGGAGTCATCTTAGCTTTCTTTGTCCTTTCTCTTTGACAGAAGTCACTCTTCCGAAGTCGAATCGTGTTGACAGGCCTGGCAGATGCTACATGGACAGAGGAGCATGATCTCACCCTGGATCACTTTATACAGGAGCCTTTAGAGCCCATTATCACTGTTTTCATTGATTCCATTGCAGGACTCAAGCTAGAATTGGGGATGTCTCTTCAGGTACCTTATAGAATTATAAACTGTCAGAGCTGGCAGGGACCTCAGCATCCCCGGATGACCTGTTCTCCATGTTTTACAAAGGAAGAAATTGAGATCCAGAGAGAGGTTATGACTTATCTAGCCACAATCAGTTGCAGGATCTTTACTTACCTTTTTTCTTTATGATTATAGCCCTCTCTGCCTCATTTCATCCATTCTGAGTTGCAATCATTAATCTTCATCAATGATTAATCATGTGGAAAATAACTGTATGGAAATTAGAAAACAGGGTGCCAGACTTGGGGTGGAGAGACTTGGGTTTGAATCCCAGGATTTGACACTAGCATTTTATCACCCTACAAAAGTCATTTAACTTTTGAGGGCCTCAGTTTCCTTATTTGTAAAATGAGGACAATAATACTTGCATTATCTCCCCACCTCACAGGTTGGGAAAATTATTTCATAAATGTTAAAGTACTCTATAAATAACATATTATTATAATTATATTATACACAATATATAAATATGCTACATATAACATATAAAATATATGCTATCTAAATATATATATAATATAATTAGTAACAAGTGTTGCTACATAAAAAAATACCTAATATTATTTAAGCTCTTTTTTTTTTCAAACCCTTACCTTCCATCTTAGAAAATACAGTGCATTGGTTCTATGGCAGAAGAGTGATAAGGACTAGGCAATGGCAATTAAGTGACTTGCCCAGGGTCATACAGCCAAGAAGCGTCCGAGACCAGCTTTGAAACTAGGACCTTCCGTCTCTAGGCCTGGCTCTCAGTTCACTGAGTCACCTAGCTCCCCTTAAGCCTCTTTTTTAAAATTTAAAATAAAAAAATTTTTTTTAAATCAAGTCTCTTCTGTTGTGTGGCCACCACACTCTCTCTGGTTCTTAGGTTCTTTTTTTCCTGTTCTCTCTATAGCTGAAGATCTTTCCATCAAATAACTTTAGATGAGTCTGTCACCCATTACTTCTCCATGAATTCTGGAAATTTGGCCCAATTTCTTAGTCCTGCCCTAAAAATCTAGTAGGATGACTTTAGGTCCTACAAATATAGGCTGTTAGCTGGTGATGGGGGTAACATGTAGAGGCCAAACTCTAACCTGCTCCCATTCCTGCAGACCCAGAACCAGATCACCTACTTCATTCGACAGGCCCCTGTTCCCATCACTTCTCGTAATTTTGAGATAATTGTGCAGTATGGGACAGTCCGAGGGGCCTACATTCCAGCGCTGCTTCGTCTGCTCAATGGCATCTATGCCCCACAGATATTTAGCAACGTCAGCTGGCCTGAGAGCATCCGCAACCACTTCTCTTCCCATCTTCACAAGTTCTTGGCCTGCCTGACAGGTAAGGGGGAAGATGGGAAAGGTGAAGATGCTGAGTCCTTGGATTACTTGTCAATGGTGTAAGTTGCTTCCTTATTCATAAGTGGAAATGGTGCCACTTGCATTGTGGATGGCCTGGGATTGTTGAAACCCTAAAGGGCTGCCTGCATAAAGGTGAGTTAATATCATGAATGGGATAAGGAGCATGGCAATGTTGGGGATAGTTTGGAGTGGTGCACAGAGCACATTCCCTGATCTAGCTGCTGCCCACTGTTGCAAATGCTGTATTTTGTTGACTCTCTTAGAGAGAACTAGGTGGCATAGTGGATAGAACACTGGGTCTTGAGTCAGGAAAATGTGAGTTCAAATCTGACCTCAGATGCTAACTAGCTGTATGATCCTGGGCAAGTCACTTAACCTTGTTTGCCTCAGTTTCCTTATCTATAAAATGAGCTGCAAAAGGAAATGGCAAAACCATTCCAGTATATTTGCCAAGAAAATCCTGAATGGGGTCACAAAGAGTCAGACATGACTGAATGATGACTACCTGTGAAACGGGAATAGAGAGTGACTTGAACATGCCCAGAACAGGGAGGTTAGAAGACACTATGCAATTCTTTGACCTTATCCCATGAAAAAAACAAAACAAAACAAAACATCAACTAGACATTCATTTGTAAAGCTTCCCTCCCTGAGGCCTCCTTGCCTTGATAGTAGAATCTTTTTTTCTTTTCTTTCTCTCTCTCTCTTTTTTTTTAAACTCTTACCTTCCATCTTAGATGGAATACAATACTGTATACTGGTTCCAAGGCAGAAGAGTGGTAAAGGCTAGGCAATTGGAGTTAAGTGATTTGACCAGAATCACACAGCTAGGAAGTATCTGAGGCCAAATTTGAACCCAGGACTTCCCATCTCTAGGCCTGGCTCTACTGAGCCACCTCACTGCCTCCTCCTTGTAGTAGAATCTTAAAATATGCTCACTCCATGGAGGTCTTCACTTCTCATGCTTTTTATGTAATAATAATTTACATTTAGCTACCTTCTTTCTCACCCCCCACCTCCAGCATGAGATGGAAACTGAGGCCCAGAAAGCTTTGTTCCACCCTCTGAACCTCCTTGGTCCCTCCTCAGATACCCGGTACAAGCTGGAGGGACACACTGTCCTTTATATCCCCATGGAAGCCATGAACATGCCTCCAGAAGTAGTAGTGAAGGACAAAGAACTGGTGCAAAGATTAGAGAGTAAGTAACACCTTTATTCTGATGTCTTCTGTGTGTGTGTGTGTGTGTGTGTGTGTGTGTGTGTTTTTGTGTGTTTGGGGATGGATCCTAGGGAAGAGTTAGGTAGCCCAGTGGATAGGAGTTCCAGCAGTGGAATCAGAAAGACTCATCTTCCTGAGTTCAAATCTATCCCCAAACACTTACTAGCCATATGACCTTGGGCAGGTCACTCACTTCACCCTGTTTACCTCAGTTTCTTCATCTGTAAAATGATCTGGAGAAAGAAATGGCAAACTTTTTGTATCTTTTTGAACACTTTTTTGGATACATCTTTGTATCTTTTTTTTTTTTAACCCTTACCTTCCATATTGTATCAGTTCCAAGGTAGAAGAGCAGTAAGGGCTAGGCAGTGGGGGGTAAAGTTACTTGCCCAGGGTCACACAGCTAGGAAGTATCTGAGGCTGGATTTGAACCTCCCATCTGTAGGTCTGGCTCTCAATCTACTGAGCCACCCAGCTCTTGTATCTTTGCCAAGAAAGCCCCGAAAGGGGTCATGAAGAATCAGACATGATTGGAATGCCTGAAATCGGTGAGGAAGAGAAAGGTCGTAGAAATAGGGAAGGGGCCCCGGGGCGCCCCTTGATGTTCCCCTTCACATTGTCCTCTCTCCCTCAGCTTCCATGGTGCACTGGACTCGACAGATAAAGGAGGTGCTCAGTGCCCAGGAAGCAGTAGATACTGGTGAAAGCCTCGGACCTCTGGAAGAAATTGAGTTCTGGCTGAACCGATGTATGGACCTGTCTGGAATTAGTACACAGCTGGTTAAGAAAGGAGTAAAGCACATTGAGTCAATCCTACGTCTTGCCAAGTCCACTTATTTGAGTCCCTTTATGAAGCTGGCCCGTCAGATCCAGGTTTGGGAAAGAGACAAAGTGACAGGGGTGGGTGGGAGGACTTGGGGATATACCTAGGATAGGAAGAAAAAATTAGCTTGCCTTCAATTCAAGGACCTTATGTTATGGGGTTGGGGGTGGAGAGAGAGAATCTAGATCAACCTAGAATATGGAGAATTGAGGAAAGAACACAAACAGGGAAGGCTTTGTGAAGGAGATCACATCTAAGCCAAGGCAGGAATGAGGACAGATACTGAGAAGCAAAGCTAAAGAGAAAAGAGGATGGATTCCAGATGTGAGGGTCAGCCTATATATCCACGTATCCATGGAGAGATGGAACATTCTGTATGATGGTAAATAAGTCTGGAGAAGTAGGATGGAGAAAGATTGTGTGTAGAGGTCTCTAAATTCCAAGTTCAAGAATTTTTTTATTTTATTCTAAAGGGGTTAAGTAGCTGCTTAAGGGTTTTGAGCAGGGGATTGGCATGGTAAGACTTGGGCCTTAGGGAGATGATGTTGGTGGCTGTCTGGAGAATGGAGGAGAGAGACTGGAAGCAGAGGCCTCTTCGGAGGCTCTTAACAATAGTCTATGTGAGAGAAAGTGAGAATCTGATCTAGGCTGGTATCTGTACAATTGGACAGAAGGTATTGAATGGAAATGAGAGATCTTGTTCAGGTAGAATCACAAAGGGATTTTTAAGGATGGGTTAGACCTGAAACATTTTTTGTCATTGGGGAAACAACTTGTAGATTGAGAAGACTTGAAAGTGATGATGAGAGAAAGAGGGAATGAATGGCTATCTCCTAAAAGGGAATAATAGCAAGGACACAAGTAGAGAGGGAAAAAATATCCACTTCCTCAGAGTCAGAAATAAAAGAGGACAAGATGGGTGAAAATATAGAGGAATTTTGAGATATGGAGTAGGACTGGAGAAGGAACTTCTGAAAGATGGACTCTTTATCTTCACAGTGTGACAATTGGTTCCTTGCTGACCACCCAAGGGCTCTTAGCCTGCAGATGGGAAGGCAGCACTAAAATAACTTTGATTAACCTCTCACTAGCTAGGTCTGAAATTAACCTAAGGAATAAAATGGAATATTTCTCAAAATTAAAACATTTTTTTTCCAAACTTCTTCATCTGTTCTCTATAATTAGCTCAGAATTTCTACACTTTCTGTGTTTTCCATTTTCCCAGTTCACTGGGGATCTGAATGCCTACTTCATTCATAGATTCAGAGACTTGGCATCCCTGTAGTTATATAATTTATTTTTTTCTTTTTATATTTTGTTTTTATATCATTGTCATTTCTGGCTATTACTCCTCCAACCTCAATTTGTAACAAAGAAAGTAGTTGAACAAACCCATATGACTTATCAATTTTGTTTGACACTGTGACTTTGTTTTCTGAAATGAACTAATTGTTTCTATTTTTGCTTTGTCCTATCTAGGCAGTTTTCATTCTTGTAAATATAGGTAAAATTCATATAACATATAAAAACATTATATATCTATTTGCATATTTATATAACACCTACTGCGTGCTATATTTACATAGCACTTATTATGTGCTAGGTACTGTTATTTCTGTTTTAGGTACTGCACATAATATTTGGCATACCACTGGTATTTATAGCTATCTGCTCCCTTGAATATTGTTGGTCTAAGGCAGTGATGGGCAAACTTTGACCTGAGGGCCAGATGCAGCCCCCTGAAATGTTCTATCCAGCCCTGCCACATTATTCCTAATGTGACGAATACAACGAGTAGGATACAATACAATGAAACTTTGAAAGAATTGCCTTAGAAACAGATTGACAGATGAGCATTTCCTTTCCTTTGGCCCCTCTCTTTAAAAAGTTTACCCATCACTGGTCTAAGGGATGTGATTTTAAGATTTGAGCTATATTTTTAGTTTAGTGGGGAAAGGAGAATCCCAAGCTTTACATACAAAGGCTTGAATGCCTTTCCACAAAATACTAGTTCCACAATGAACACCCATGGGAAGTAGCAAAAAAACTCATTTATCCAAATTGGTAGCAGAATATAAATGAAAGCATACATACATAAGAGAATATATACCAGACAGTACAGAGTGAAGGAGCCTTTTCCCTGGGATGAGGGATCCTTACAACCTGGTCTCTACTAGGGAAGAGTTACTTGGGTTATCCCAGCAATAGAAAGCTTTTAGTTGCTGTTAGAATCTCTTGGGAAAAAGCTACTTCAACCTCCAACTTGAAGCAGTTTGTGGGACTGTTAAATTGGTATTTCACTTCAGTTCTGCTCTCAGGGTCCATCAACAACTCCCTCAAGGTCCATCTGTTTTGTCCAGGCAGCCAAAGATGTAATTTCTTTTTCTGTTAGTGATCATTCTCTTCTATGTTAAAACTCCACTGGTTGCTGTGGGTTGCCCAGTGGAGGCCATGTGTAGCTGGCCAAGGTCTCTATTTTTTTTCCCTATTCTTCTTTCTCTGCAGTTGATGGAGAAAAACCCAAAGGCCCCTGGATTCATCAGCTTTTGAAGCATCTCCAAATAGCAGAGATTCTGTGTTGTCTTAATTACCCTACTACCTGCCATTGTATTCTTTTTCTCTCCCTCTATACTCAAAAACTCTGCCCTCCTGATCTGATCCCATAGTTAGAGTTCTTCCTTTTTTCCCTGGGAAGAAATAAAATTCCTTTTTTTTCAAAGCAATTTAGGCCCCCTTACAAGGCAGCCAGTCTAGTTCTTGCCAGAAGTACTGTTACATCAGCTCTTACTCAGACATCCAGGGTTGTTGAACTGTGATCCAGGCTGGAAATGCCCATCTTGGGACCATTGATTAGTGACCTATATTCAAGGAAGAAATTAAATGGAGAAGCAATCCCAAACCCAGGCTTAAAGCTCGCTTTATGTGCTTTAGTTGCTATGTTCTTGTAGCCACCATGGTGTTGGGATGAGCAGTAGATACCTTCCCCACCTCTCTAGTATGAGACTTGAATAGGAGAAGAATGAAAAAGGAATAAACATTTATTAAGTGCCTAATGTGTCAGGCACCTATGCTAATTTTTTACTTTTACAAATATCTTCTCATTTGATCCTTGAAATAACTCTTTGAGGCAGGTGCTGTAAACATCTCCATTTTTTTAAAAACCCTTACCAATACTGTGTATTGGTTCCAAGGCAGAAGAGTGGTAAGGGCTGGACAATGGTGTGACTTGCCCAGGGTCACACAGCTAGTAAGTATCTGAGGCCAGATTTGAACCCAGGACCTCCCATCTCTGGGCCTGACTCTCAATCCACTGAGTCACCCAGCTGCCCCCAAACATCTCCATTTTATAGTTGAGGAAACTGAGGCAGATAGAGGCTAAGTGACTTGCCCAGCATCATATAGCTAGTCAGTGACTGAGGCCAGATTTGAATTGTCCTGACATGAATAGATAATAGAAAGAAAGATGGAGCCAGAAGATGAAGTCACTCCCTTTGAAATCTTCTGAGTGGGCTATCCTTCCTGGCTTAGTGGCTAGTCTTCTCTTTGTTCAGCTCAGTTAGGGACCACCCCAGATTTACTGCGTTATCCCAAAGCAACAAATTTATCAGCATGGTAGCACATTTCACTGGAAGTGACCAGGGGGTAGGATCACCCATACTGATGTGTTCTAGACTCATTATACTTAGTTTGACAACTCTTTGCAAAGTTAGTTCATTCCTCAATTTTAGATTTTTGTGTTTGTTTTTTAAATTGCATTTAAATGCATTTTAATGAAAATTTTTAATCATTATTTTTTAAAGTTTTTATTTTGAATATTTTCCCATCGTTGCATATTTCATGTTCTTTCCCTCTCCCCCAAAACCCCCTAACCTCCCTTAGCCAATGCACAATTCCACTGGGTTTTACAGGTATCATTGATCAAGACCTAATTCCATATTATTGATAGTTGAACTAGAGTTATTGTTTAGTGACTACATCCCCAATAATATCCCCAACAGCCCATGTGTTCATGCAGTTGTTTTTCTTCTGTATTTCTCCTCCCACAGTTCTTCCTCTGAATGTGGCTAGTTTTCTTTCTCATAAGTCCCTCAGCCTTGCTCTGGATCCTTGCATTGCTGCTAGTAGAAAAGTCCATTATGTTCAATTGTACCACAGTGTATCAGTCTCTGTGTACAATGTTCTCCTAGTTCTGCTCCTTTCCCTCTGCATCAATTCCTTGAGGTCATTCCAGTTCACATGGAATTCCTCCAGTTCTTTATTCCTTTGAGCCAATAGTATTCTATCACCAACAGATACCACAATTTAAATGAATTTTTTAACAACTTCTCTTAATGAAATTTATTTCCTCCTTTAATGACCATGAGATAGATGTGCTATTTCACTATAATTTCATAGATATTTGCCTGCTTCTTTCAGGCTAACCCTCTTTGTTTCCTCAAGTGGTACCATTCTTCTTTCTACCAATTCTATAGTAGACCATCCTCCCATATAAAAATTCAGCACATACATTTTGTGTTGTGTGTTTAGTAATTTTTCAATAAGGTACAGCTCTTTATGACCCCATTTGGGGTTTTCTTGGCAAAGTTATTGGACTGGTTTGCCATTTACAGATAAAGAAACTGAGCCAAACTTGCCTAGAGTCATGCAGCTAGTGTCTGAGGCCAGATTTAAACTCAGGAAGATGAGTGTTCCTGACTCCAGACTCAGTACTCTCTCCACTTTACCACCTAGCTGCTTCACCCCTTTATGCTAGAAGGCTATTGTTAAATTTGAGTTCAGAATTTGCTGTCCTCATAATTCCACACAAATATAAAAGCTAGCCCTTTGATGCTTTCCATCATATTACACATTTTTTCCCATCTTAGATGTTTTCCATTGCAATTGTAATTTCACTTGCATAACTGGTCCTACATGCCCAGGGGCACATAGGTTCTTTCCCAAGAAAATCTCTAACTCAGATTGATTTATATTTTGCCAGAGATTTAAATCCATAGCTGAAGTATCTTTTCCAAACTTCAAGAAACCTTTCAGTTAGTCTAGTGGCAAACTTTCCTTGATTATTAGGGTTTCCAATTTTTCAAATCAGCTCCTTTCTTTCAAAGGGAAAATCAATTTCCAGGTACTACTATCTCCTTCTACTCCTATAACAGGAATTTGCAAATGATTAACTGTTGGGATTCACCAAAAACAGATTGACTAGTGCTTCCCTGTATGAATTTGTCAGTGATTATTGTACATTTCCTTTTTATACCTAACTTCTTTAAAATAAGATTGAATATTCTATAAACTATTCTTTTGTTATTATGAAGTGGACAAAGACTACAAATCTTGAACATTTCTACATATAAAGAACAGAAAAGGAGTATTATATGTAAAACTAAGAATCTCATTACCCAGATCTTTTTTTTCACATGTAATAGAAAATTAAATTAAAATTAAACTAAATTAAGCATGTTAGTTTTTCTCTGAATCTCCTTCTGCTCTGTGCTTTTAAAAAAAAATGCAATGTATTGGTTCCAGGCTAAAAGAATGGTAAGGGTTAGACAATTAGGGTTATTAAGTGACTGGCCTAGGGTTATTAAGTGACACATGAGGCCAGATTTGAACCCAAGACCTTCTGTCTCCAGGCCCAGTGATCTATCCACTGAGCTACCTAGCTGCCCCTGTTATGTACATTTTAAAAATGCTTCACTACTGATTCCCTCTGCGCCCCACCCACTCCTTTTTGATATCACCATCACTAACTCCTTCTGTCCCCAATTCTCCCAATCCAAAATCCTCCCTCTACATCTTGGGACAAGCTTGTGTTGTCATGCAAAATATTGACCATATCAAAAAATGTGTATCTCACTCTACTGTTCTAGTATAAGAGGTGTACAAGAGGTGGGAAACAAACTTCATTCATTTTTTTTTAAACTCCTACCTTCTGCTTTGGAATCAATACTGTGTATTGGTTCCAATGCAGAAAAGTGATAAGGGCTAGGTAATAATGGTTAAGTGACTTGCCTGAGGTCACACAGCTAGGAAGTATCTGAGGCCACATTTGAACCGGGAGCATGTTTTATTCTTCAGCCTCTGGAATCATGGTTGGTCATTGTAGTTTCCTGAAGTTCTTCAGTTTTTCAAAATTGTTTTTCTTTACAATTTTGTAATCATTATATTAATCTGATTCTACTCACTTCATTGCATTAATTTGTGCAAGTCTTCCCAAATGTGCTTTGTAATTAAATCTATACAAGTCTTTTGTGTGCTTTAACAGGTCAGTCCCCAGATATTTTCTTTTGAAGTTATTTGAGTTTCTTTAAGTTATTTATTTTATAGTTATTTGAGTGTCTATACTAATTCCCTAGGTTTTCTTGAGTACACCATAATATCATCAACTGGGGATAATTTATTGCTTCTTTACCTAACTTAATACTTTTAATTTCTTTCTCTTGTCTTATTACTCTTGCTAAAATTCCCAGAACTATATAAAATAATAGTAGGGAGAATGGACATCCTTACCTCATTTCCTTATTTTTTGGGAAAAGGTTCTAGTGTATCTCCAGTGCATATGATGCTTGCATTTGATCTTAGATTGATGCTTTTTATGATATTTTAAAAAACATCCCTCTACGCCAGCATTAGCAAATGTTTTCAAGTTTTCATGCCCAGATGGCAACTTCAAGCTATCTGTGAGCCCCCACAATACCCAAAAGTGTGGAAGGAGGAAATGTTTGCGTTGGGTCCCTAGACAGAGGGGCACAACATACAAAAAATGTCCTCAGACGCTGAGAAGAAGGTTAATAGGGCTGGTACATGTGTCAATGCTTTGCCAGTGCTGCTCTAGGGCTACATTTTATAGACTTTTTAGCAAAAAATCCTGCTGAACTTTGTCAAAGCTTTTAAAAAATCTTTGAGATGATTATGCAATTCTGGATGATTTGGTTTTTAATATGATTAATTATTCTGATTGTTTTTCTAATATCGAATCTTTGCATCCTTGGTATAAATCCTCTTGGTTCTAATGAATGATGTATGACAAACTTTTGTTTAAAATTTTTGGGTTAATATTCATTAATGACTTTGATCTATAGCTGTGATGGTGAACTTATAGCACATGTGCCAAAAAGGGCCTGCAGAGCCTTCTTTGTGGGCATCCCTGCAGTTGCCTGCCAGAGTTTGTTATTAGAAAGCCAGAGGGACTCAGGCTAGAGCTGTTCCCTTCCCCCTCTCTACACTTGCTGAGGACATTCCTCACTTCACCTGCCCCTTTGCCCAGCAGCCCAATGGGAGTACTTCCTCCCTCCCCTGTCTGAGGTAAGGCACTGGAGTGGGGGTACATTCTCAATTTGGGGGAATTTGTGGAAAGCCTTCCTTTCTTGTGGTGCATAATATTCTATCACATTCATTTGCCATAATTTGTTCAGGCATTTCCCAATTGGTGGGCATCCCTTTAGTTTCCAAATCTTTGCCATATCAAAAAGTGCTGATATGAATATGTCTGTATATATGGGTTCTTTCCATCTCCCTTTTACCTTTTTGGGATATGTGCTCATTAGAGCACATTAGAGGGTCAAAGGGTCAAAGTTTAGTGTCTCCTGGGATGTAGTTCCAAATGTTTTCTAGGATGGCTAGAAAACTCAAAACTATAATGTATTAGTGTCATCTACTCCCACATCTTCAACAATTATTACTTTCATTTTAAAATTATCTTTGCCATCTAATAGTGAAATCTTATAATTTAAAATTTTTTCATTTCTCTAATACTTATTTGGAGCTTTTCTGTTGACAATTGTTTGCTTATTTTTATTGATGGTTGTTGATAGTTCACTTTTATTCTTTTAAGAATTGCTTGTTTAAGGGGCAGGTAGGTGGCTCAGTGAACTGAGAGTCAGGCCCGGAGATGGGAGGTCTTGGGTTCAAATCTGGCTTCAGATACTTCTTAGCTGTGTGACCCTGGGCAAGTCACTTAACCCCCATTGCCTAGCCCTTACTAGTCTTCTGCCTTAGAACCAATACATAGAGTATTGATTCCAAGACGTAAGGTAAGAATTTTAAAAAAATGATTTCCTTTGAGATTCTTGCTCTTTCAGATTATTTTTGTTATAGTTTTTTCCCTAGCTCTATATAGTAATACGTGGTTTGATTTTTATTAAATAAGCAAATTTATTTAGTTAGTATTGACTAGATTATTTTTTATTATAGTAGCAAGACCTAACTATATACAGTTAATCTCTATGCTTTTTTAAGTTTATCTTTATTTCTGTTAGTAGTATTTTATATTTGTATAAATTCTGTATGTGTCTAATGTAATGCATACAAAACTGACTTACTGTTACTTATTCTAATTAATGCAGTAGAAATACTAAGTAGATATATACTTCTCAATGTTAGCAGTCAAACTTTATTACAAATGTGTTCAAAAAATAGTTTATATTATTTATTAGACAATGTAAACATTAACTCCATTAGGAACAAACCATCAACTTGATTTTCTAAGCCTTCCCAGTAAGCATGTGAAATACCACTACTAATTGACAAATTCTCTGTCCACTAAAGGCCATGGGTCTTCCTATGATGTGGTTGACTAACAAGACCATCTAATCTCCATTAGTTAATCAGTACTTCCCTCAAGTGAACATAGGGGATGCTTTAATTTCAAAAGAGGGGGAAGAAGACATTGAAATTGGCCTTAATTATGACCCAAGATGAGTCTATATAGATTGGAGTCTCCAGTAGGTTACTTAAAATTGTAGCTATGGACATTAGTTGTTTATGCCCAAGTTCTGATTGGTGATTAATTACCCGAGTTTATAACAAAAGGAACTATCCATCAAAGAAAACATCAGTAACAAGTGTTTCTCAGTTGTTTACCAGATTTGGAGGACATAACCCATTAGTAGTTGTTTACCAAATCTGGGAGACATGTCCATGATTGGTAATTATTTACCAAACCTGGGGTATACACATCAATGTAAACTTATACCACTTAAGCCCTTATAGTATTACAAAAAGAGAACTTACAGAACAACTATTCATTTGCAAAATGGAAGCTTAAAACAAAATTGAGTTAGTTATATCAAGACAACAAACTTATTCTCATTACATCTTGGTAGGTAGATCCCAAATATTTTATATATTCTGTTATTATTATTATTATTTACAAGTTCTTTTTTTAAATCACTTTTAAAATTTAGAATATTTTCCCTTGGTTACATGATTCATGATCCAGCCCCAAACCCCGCTCTTTCCTCTCCCCAACCGAAGTCAACAAGCAGTTCTGCTGGGTTATACATGTATCATTGTTCAAAACCTATTTCCGTGTTATTCATATTTGCAGTAGAGTGATCCAGTCATATCTACATGATCTACATGTAGATCTACATATCTACATCACACTATATGATCAGTCACATATTTTTCTAGTGCATTTCTGTTCCCACAGTTCTTTCTCTGGATGTGGACAACATTCTTTCTCCTAAATTCCTCTAGATTGTCCTGGGTCATTACATTGCTGTTAGTAAAGAAGTCCACGTGTGCCACAGTATATCCATCTCTGTGTATAAGGTTCTCCTGATTCTGCTCCTTTCACTCTGCATCAATTCCTGGAGGTCATTCCAGTTCACATGGAATTCCTCCAGCTCATTATTCCTTTCAACAGAATAATATTCCATCACCAACATACACCACAATTTATTGAGCCTCAATTTATTTCCTCAATCAATGGACACTCCCTCATTTTCCAATTTTTTGCTACTAAAAAGAAGGTGGCTATAAATATTTTTTACAAATATTTTTCCTTATTCTCTTTTGGGGTACAAACCCAGCAATGGAATGGCTGGATTAAAGGGCATGTGTTTTTTTAGCACTCTTTGCGCATAGTTCCAAATTGCCCTCCAGAATGGTTGGACCAATTCACAATTCTACCAGCAGAGTATTAGTGTCTCAATTTTGCCATATCCCCTCCAACATTTATCACTTTCCTTTGCTGCCATACTGGCCAGTCTGGTAGGTGTAAGGTGGTACCTCAGAGTAGTAAAATACAACTCCTATCTCATAATAAATACTGGGTATTGGTTCCAAGGCAGAAGAGTGGTAAGGACTAAACAGTGGGGGTTAAGTGGCTTGCCTAGGATCACACAGCTGGGAAGTGTCTTGAGTTCAAATTTGAAACCAGGACCTCCTGTCTCTAGTCCTGACTCTGAATCTACTTGTAATAATTGTAATTTTTAATGAAGTTTCTCTTCTTGTTGGGAAGCTGATGGTTTTTGTGGGTTTAATTTGTATCTAGCTAGTTTGCTGAAGTTATTTATTGTTTCAATTAATTTTTAACTGAATCTCTAGGGTTCTCTAAGTAGATGATATTGTGTACAAAAGTATTAATTTTGTTTTTTCTTAGCTTATGTTTATGAACCAAATGACATAGAGGAATGAAATTAATCTTAAGGGAGGAGAGGTTGATGAGGGATGGTGGCAGAGGGAAAGTCTTGAAGTCACATTGAGGAGCAAGGGATATATTAATTCCCCCAGTCTCAGTGTGCCAGGAAATAGCAAATAAAAAGCAACTAGCACTGGAGTAGGAGGCTAATGAAAGTCTTTAAGAGAGATCCAGGTTCCAGTGAGTGAAAGATGGAAAGTATGTAAAAAGAAGTAGAGATCGAAGGGAAGTTTTTTAACAATCAGATGGACATTTCAGGGAAAATTGAGATAAAGAAGGAAAGAGACTAAGGAGTAGCAGGATTTAGCTGGATAGCCAAAAGAGTATGGGAAGAGAATTTTTACCTTGGATGGTGATAATTCCTAAATTTTCCAATAATAGCAATTATAGCTTAGAAATTATGTGGTACAGATTGTAAGGAGTACATATAGGACATGTACCCAAGATGACTGAAGAATATTTATGGAACAAAATACTATCTTTCATTGGCAAGTACAAATTTTAATACCAACAAATCAAGAAAATATTCAAGGGATACAAAGGGAAGGACCATTCTGAGAGGGAAGGGGTAGAGCTAGTAATAGAAGTCTTTTCTAGTGAAGATGAAGTTTTGAGTTAGGTTTTGGACATGAAGCATGTCATTTACTGGAGAAACCTGAAACCCTGTAGAACCCAGGGATAAAATGCTATAGCAAATACAGTCAGAGAAAATGTATTTGGGATTGGACAGTTGGTATTGTGAATCTGCTATGTGTGGAGTTGTGAAGAGAAAGGAAATAGAGACACTGGCTATCAGGTTATGCTCCCAGTCTAAGGGAGGTGATAGGTATATATGCATGAGAAAAGATGCAGTACTCTCAGAGTAACATATAGACTAGGGAAAATACAGTGCAAGCAATGGGCAGAAATCCTGTGGAGATAGCACACTGTGGAACAGTTGATGCCAGGTCAGGTAGATCTAGAAGGGTAACCCTGCAGAAGGCAAGGTAGGATGGAGATCTAATGAGATGAAGGGCCTCAGTCCTAGTATATTCCCTGATGACTAACTCAGTATTTTTTCACCTGTAGGATGGTTCCCGACAAGCACAGTCAAACCTGACCTTCTTGTCAATCTTGAAGGAGCCCTATCAGGAACTGGCAGTTCTGAAACCCAAAGAAATCCCTAGTAAATTCCCTTTACTGCTCAGTCTCATCCGAATTATCTGGGTCAACTCCCCTTACTACAATACTCGAGAGAGACTCACTTCCCTCTTCCGAAAGGTATGTGTGATGGGAAGGGACCTGGATTTATTGTTTCCTGAGTTTTCTAAGACTAGTTCACTAAGTTCACTCAGCCAAAGATATCTAGGGGTCAGAGGGGACCTTAAGGGTACTGAAGGGTTAGTCAGAAAAACAAGACAATCCCTGTTTTTAAGAAGCTTGCATTTTATAGGAGGTTTTAGCTGCAAATCAGATAGAAAGGCCACTGGGTACAGTGGCAAAGCAGATGGAGAAATTTGGGGAATAGTTTTTGGAGAATTTAGAATACATGAATTGAAGTCATATGAAATGAAATGAAGGTGATGGTCAAACCCAAGGGGCCATGTGAGCCAAAGTATGAAGGTTCATAACCCAGATACGTAGGCCTTAGCTGGGAGCAGATTTCCATTAGAGATAAAAGAATTCATGAGTCCCATCTAGTGACAAGGAAAAAGGCTTGGGGATGTGGTCAGGTTGGCTCAAAGAAAAGCCTGGGATGATTGGGTGGGGATGGGGACACTAGTCTGAGAGGTTAAAGAGGTTTGTCCTTGCAGATGAGCAATGAGATCATACGTTTGTGCTGCCATGCCATTTCCCTGGACCGAATATTTGAAGGCTATGTCATTTCTAGTAAAGAAAGTCTACACAACTGCATAGCATGCTGTCAGGCCTGGAAGGACCATTACATGGAAGCTGTACAATTACATACTCAGTAGGATGTGTAACCTTTTCCCTGATCTTTCTCTACCCCTAAAGAGAGTAAAATCTGCCTCCTTGGACCAATTCTTTACTTTTGAGTTCTCAGTCACAAATTTCATGCCCCTACTTAATCCATCTCTTTAAACCCAAGTGTCTGATTCACACATATCCAGCAACTCATATCTGTTCCCAAGAATGTCCCTTCCCCACTCTAAATGGACCCCATATTTTGATTATTTATCATCTTATCTCAAAACCTAGATAGGAAGAACCTATCTCTGGTTCTTCCCATTTCAGCCCTTAGCATTAGCCTTTCTGCTAAATAGACTCTTGTGACTCCAGAATTAATCCAGCATTGTATCTCCTGTCAGTGAATTTAAGACTATGATACCAGTGTTTCCTACTTCCCAACTCAGATTCTCCAATCGGGGCTGGGTCCTGGACCAGACCAGCATATTTGCCCAGGTCGATGCCTTTGTGCAACGTTGCAAGGATCTTATTGAGGTGTGGAGATTTTGGTTAAGGTGGGGAACCAAAGCCAATGGCAGAGACCTTGTTTAGGAGCTGAAAAGGTGTGGCAGTAGGGACTAATTAATCAATAAATATTTATTAAGTAATTACTGTGTCAGGTACTATATAGTGGTTTTACTCCTACCTTCCTTAAGCCTAGCTAGAGGTTCTGTCTCCATCATCCTAATGTTCCTCTTTCACCTTAACCCCTTAAAATCATCATTAGCATTGACCTGGTGCCCTAGGCCTAGCTTATTATCCTTAATTCCATTTCAGTTAGCCTGTGTCTCTTATTGGACTTACTTATTAGATGCAGCATACATCTTATTAGATACATATAGCAAAATGTCCTAGCTCCTATGCTAAGAAGGAGGATGTAGGAGACCAAATGTGGAATCTTTTCTAGGTTTGTGACTGCCAGTACCACTTTGCTCGTTGGCAAGATGGCAAGCAGGAGGACATGCCTTGTTTCTTTGGTGCCCAAGGGCCCCAAGTGGCACGTAATTTGTTGGAGATTGAGGACATCTTCCATAAGAATCTGCACATGCTGCGAGCCATTCGTGGGGGCATCCTGGATGTTAAGAACACTTCTTGGCATGAAGACTATAATAGGTAGGGAGCTCCATAAAGTGAA
This sequence comes from Gracilinanus agilis, assembly GCF_016433145.1. Lineage (NCBI taxonomy): Eukaryota > Metazoa > Chordata > Mammalia > Didelphimorphia > Didelphidae > Gracilinanus > Gracilinanus agilis. The sequence goes on along the minus strand of NC_058133.1, from coordinate 250,094,468 downwards.
GGGAGGAGGGCTGAGGAGAAATAGAAAAGTAAATAGAAGAGTAGCAGATGACCGGATCAAGGAGGGTGAAGGATTTGACTGATAAAGAATGTATATTTTTAAGAATGAACTTTGAACTGGAAAGAAAAATATACACATAATTAACAGGTAGAGAAAACCCAAGAGAGATGAAGAGATGGTCAGATGGTAATGAGTTCAAGACGCCTATATAGCTTAATGTCAAGATGACACTATAGTTTACTGATAGGGACTGGCACAGAGTAATTGTTGACTTGCTAATAGGGATCTTTGAAAGATGTTGGAAAATGAGAAAGTTGCCACAGGATTGGAAAAGAGCAGATGTCCCAACTTCTAAAAAAAAGGATAAAGTGAACTGGTGAGCTTAATTTGGAAAACTTTAGAACACATAATTAAAGGGGCAATTTGTGAATACTTAGAAAGGAATCACTGAAAGCCTGTTCTTTAAGACAAGGACATGCCATAATTACTTTCTTTCCTTTTTCTGGTTGAATAACCAGACCAGTAGATTAGGAATATGTTGTAGATATAGTACATTATATATTTAAATAAAACATTTGCCAGAGTTTCTCATGCCCAACTATGGGAAGGATGGAGAAATATTGGCTAGGTGATAGGTCTGGATTGGATTCAACTAAGAATAGTCATTCTAGGTTGATGTCACTTTGTCATGACATCTCTAATGGAGTGCCCTAGGGAATCTGTCATTGGTCCTATGTTATTTAATTTTTTAATCAGTGATTTGGATGAAGGCATTGATAGCATGCTTGTTGACTTTCTAGGTAGTCTAAGACTGGGAGAATCAGGTGGATGCCAGAGTCAGAAATCATCAGCTCTTGACAGACTAGGTTGGTGAGCTGAATTGAACAGGATGAAATTTAATAAGAAGAAACACAAAGTCCTACCCATGGGCTCAAAAAATCAATTTCATAAGTATAGGATAAGGAATATTTGACTGTCTTAACATAGGGTCCAGAGAGAGGGAAGTAATTATTCCCTCATACTCTGAAGTGGTCAGGCTGTCACATATAACTGAACCCTGTTGGGTCTTGGACACTACATTTTAGAAAGGCAACAAAGTATAGTTTGTATTGAAGAGAGGAACCAGGATAGTGTAAGGGCTGTCATATGAAAATTGTTTGAAGGAACTGGAGTATTTAGACTAGAAGAGAAAGCTTTGTAGGGAGAATATGATAGCTATCTACAATAATTTATTGGCTTGGGACAACTAGGTGGTACATTGGATAGAGTTGGAGGGTGATAGAGCCTGGAGTTGGGAGGACCTGGGTTCAAATGTGGCCTGAGATACTGGGGAGGTCACTTAACTCCTTTTGTGTAGCCCTTACTACTCTTCTTGTTACTAAGAAAGTAAGGATTAAAAAAAAAATTTATAGACTTGTCATGTAGAAAAGAGATTTGATTTATTCTGTTTAGTTCTGGATGTGTCCAACCCTTCTCCATCTAGGAACAATAAGTGGAAATTTCATGTAGATATAGGTATGTAGGTTTGTTATAGGAATCCTCCCCGCCCCCCACCCCCAACAACTTTTTAACAGAAAGAAGAGTTAAAAAATGGAGTGGGTCACAACTACTTGGAGTTATTGTAGAAGGGATTCTTATTCAGAAGTAGATAGGGCCAGGTGTGGTGCCCTAAACCTGTGATCCCCACTGCCAAGGAGGCTGAACCTGGTAGATCTTTTTGAGTTTGGGAGTTCTGTGATGGGCTAACTGGGTATCTACAAAGTCTGGCATTAATATGATGAGCCCCTAGGAGGTAGGGTGACAATCCAGAGGGGAAGTGCACCAGGGTGCCTAAAGAGGGATGAGCTAGCTCACAAGCACATCAGGGCTCCCATGCCAGTCAAAATGTGACCAGGCCTTTGGGTAGTCCCTGCACTTCCAGCCTGGGCAAGCTAGTCTTTAGAAATGAAGAAGGGTAGGATAATGAGGCCTCTGGCATCCCTTTTAACCCTTAATGTTCTGTGATTTTGTAAAAAGAGAGTTCAAGGATCTGAGGTAGGGTTGGACAAAGCCCAGGAATAAGGGCTTATTCATTTCAACATGTCTCTTTTTGCAACTGGTATAGATTCCGGGCAGGAGTCAAAGATTTGGAGGTGATGACGCAGAACCTGATTACCATTGCCTTTGAGACAGTCCGAGATGTGGAACATGGAGTGTTGCTGCTGGACACCTTTCATAGACTTGCAAGCCGTGAGGTGCCTGCCATTTCCTGGATTTTTGAAGGCCCTCTCTACTTAAAAAAAATCTACCTGTTCCCTCCCTTACTCAGGGACTCCCCCATCTCATTTTTATCTCCTGTCTACTGCACACCAAATCACCCATACTTTCACACACTGCTCTCGAGATCACCTAAAAAGGGTAATGTAAACATCTGGTAATATTTGTCATAGAGTACATAAAAGTAGGGGAGTCCCATGGACATTAGGATCCAGGAGTCCAAGGAACTGTTTTCCCTTCTAGAGCTGATAGTTCCTTTTACCTCTTTCTTAGGCTATAAAGAGAACATTTGACAAGAAAGCAGTGGATCTGTACATGATTTTCAATGCGGAGCTGACTCTAGTGAACCGGGAACTGAGCAAGAAATGGCCCTATATACCTCCATATATGGGCCAGTATTCTGGTCATGCCTTTTGGGTGCGCACCTTGCGTCATCGCCTTGATCGTGCCATGAATGTAAGTGACTGGTTGGTGTCCTCTGGTTTTACCTTTTTATCCCTCAATCTTTGTGCTTGATTCACATTCCTTATCTTCTGTATTTCTTTTGTATTCCCCTAGTTCTCTCTGTCTCTCTTATCTCTTTTTCTTTCAATATAATACTTTTTCTGCTCTGTAACATATTCTCTGAACCTTTTTTTATCCCATCCTCTTGATCAGATCACTTGTGCCAATGCTTCCTTTTTGTGTGTTTTCATTTTTTCTTTTCAAAATTTTTATTTATTTTTAACATTCTTAAAAATTTTTTTTGAGTTCCAAATTCTCCCCTTCCTCTACCCACTGAGAAGGCAAGCAATATGATATCCATTATACATATAAAATCATGCAAAACCTATTTCCATACTAACCATATTGCAAGACAAAAGCAGGAAAAATAAAGTGGGAAAATTATTCTTCATTTGCACTCAGTTCAACAGTTGTCTCTCTGGAAGTGGATAGCATTTTTTCTAGAAGTAGATAACATTTTCAATCTTTCTATTAAGCTTTCCATTCCTCAGGTTTTGGATCAGATTAGTTACTAGAAGCATGTGAAAAATATGGCCTTCTTATATGCTTTTCTCTCCTCCCTTTTTTTAGTGTCTTACATCTGCCCATTTCCTACCCCACATTGGCACTGGGGAAGAGAGTGTCCACGCATACCAGCAGCTGACCCAGGCCATGGATGAAATGATTCGGAAGACTTTTCAAGACTGGACACAGACTGTGGAAAAGGACAGTATTAAACGGCTGGACACTCCACTGCTAGGGATCAGTACCGAGAAGCCAGGAATGCTGAATGTCAACTTTGACAAGTATGGAGGCCAGCTAAAGTGCCATCATCTCTGTCCCTTTTCCTTGACCCTTCTCACAGTTCTGTCTTGTGTGCCTTGGTCCCCATTTCCATCTATCTCTCTGCTATTATACTTTACGCCCTACAATATTTGCTTTCTCTTCATAACTTGAATTTTACACTTTAACTTTTTAAAAGAATTATGTCAACTCCCTCAAAAAAGAGCCTATGATTAAGGTATACTGCCACCTGGTGTTTCTGTTCCTTGCTCTGTTCTGTTCTGTTCCAAACCACATGATATGTGTTTCTCCTGAGATCTATATTTGGGGATAGGAGGTGAGTCTCTGACCAAACTCTTCTTATAGAGTTAGAATCTTTTTTTCATTTTGTTTTGTTTTTAGAAATTATAAGCAGTAGCAATCAAATAAACATCCAAGAAGTGTTTTACCTAAACTCTCTAGGCAGAGACAAAGCAAAACCAATAAAACTCACAAAGTCAGCAAGCAAATAAGATGCTTTTTTTCTGTGTCCCTTTCTAGGTCTATGTCCCATTTAATCAATAAATCAATTAATGAAGCATTTAGTAAGCCTTTACTATGTATCAGACACTTTGCCAAACCATAAGGATATAAAGAAAAAATGCAAAACCAGTCCCCATCCTCAAGGAGCTTACATTCAAAAGGAAGACAACATGTATATGGAATAGACAAGGTACATACAGAGTAGATGGAAGGTAACCCTAGAGGGGACACAGAATAATAGAGCACTTGGCTTAGAGTCAGGAAAATTCATCTTCCTGAGGTCAAATCTGGCCTCAGACATTGACTAACTATGTGGCCGTGGGAAACCACTTAACTTTAAGTTTGCCTCTATTTCCTCATCTGTATAATGAGCTGGAGAAGGAAATGGCAAATTATTTTCTTTGCCAAGAAAACCCTGAATAGGGTCATGAAGAGTTGGACGTGACTGAAAAACAACTGAATGACAATAACTTTAGAGGAGAAGGCATTCGCATCCAGGGGGACTAGGAAAGACTTCTTGTAGACAGTGGGATTTAATCTGATTCTTAAAGGATGTCAGAAATTCTAAGAAGTAAAAGTGAGAAGGAAGAGTATTTCAGGCATGAGGAGCAACTAGGACAAAATCACAGAGAGGCCAAGCAGTATGTGTAAGGAAAGGCCAGTATAAATCAATAGAGCTAGACCGCAGAATGTATGTAGGGGAGTAAAATCTAAGAAAACTGGAAAGACAGAGAGGGAACAGCTTTGATCCTAGAGATATTTGTGAGCCTCTGGAATTTATTGAATTAGAATGGTTAGAACTACACTTTGGGAAAATTGTCTTGGCAACTCTAGATTAGAGATGGATTGAGGAGGGAAGAGATGACATAGATGGGGTCCCCAGCTGCCTAGCCCTTAACACTCTTTTGCCTTGGAAACCATACTTAATATCAATTCTAAGATAGAAGGTAAGAATTAAAAAAAAAAAAGTTATTGTACTTGTTCTTCATTATGATGTGATAAAGGCCTAAACTAGAGAGGTGGTTGCATGAGTAGTATGAAGAAGACATATATGAGAGAGGTGGAGAAAGAAAAGTTTTGGGAGGAGTTGTGGTATCTGTGGGGGATGGATATGTCAGATAAGAATGATACTGAGATTGATGATGGTGTCCTCAACATTAAGTTGGAAAATGGGGGAAATATAAGGAATTCTCTTTTGGACATGTTGAGTTAGAGATGACTCTGAGATACCCAGTTTGAAACATCCAGGGAGTAGTGATGAGGAATGAGCTCAAGGTTAGACAGATAAAGAATGATTGGTAATAATACATTCATCAGTGCAGCTTCTGACTCAAAAAGAATTCTACCATTCCCTATATTTAGATTTATCTTTAATTTTTTTTTTCCTATCCTGGGACTCCATTCTAGGAGCATAGGGCCACAACCAGTAGGCAATGGGTCACACAGTCGCTCAGGGTCACCCAGCTGGGAAGTGTCTGAGCCCGGATTTGAACCTAGGACCTTTCGTCTCTAGGCTTGGCTCTCAATCCACTGAGCTAGCCCAGCTGCCCCTACTTTAGGTTGCAGTTTCTTTAGCAGATGTAGTTTTTACAGGGTGGGGTTGCTAGCCCCATGCCCAACCCTCCTTCTTTTTCATCCGGGCTAGGGACCGTCCTTAGCCCAGGAGTGGTAAGGGTGGGCGATAGGGGTCAAGTGACTTGCCCAAGGTCACACAGCTGGAAGTGTCCGAGGCCGGACTTGAACCTAAGACCTCCAGTCTCTAGGCCTGGCTCTCAATCCACTGAGCCACCCAGCTGCCCCTATCTTTAATTGGTTTATGTGAATTGTTTTATACCTTTTTAGAATTCTATCAAATTATAACCATGGTAAGTAAATAGTAAATAGTAAGTAAAAATCCCAATTGTTGATTGAATAATTTTGAATCAGAATTAGTAATTATTATATTGTGAGTAAAATAAGAAAAACATTGAAAGATTCAAAAGTGATTGGGTTTTTGCTCACTCCAACTTGAAACATCAAGTTCTCTTTTTTCTTACTCAGTTAAAAACCCCATAACCCCTGTGCATCTACAGACCATCCAGAACAAGTCAGTTGCCTGAACTGAGCTGGTGGCCTTGGATTTCGCTCCATCTGTATGGAGTTTCAGCTTCTTGGGTCAGGCCAAAGCAGGGACCCAAGATGTCTGTGAGGTTACTCCTTCTACTTCTGTCTAGTCCTCCTTAAGTTGCTTGTATGGGCTCATCATCCATGTCCTGCCCTGTAACTAACAGCACTAGTATTTCTTGGCCAAATAACTTTACCCTTATTCTCACTGTAAAAGTTTCCATTTCCCTTGAAAATAATGTAAGCTCTTGGTTTTAGATAATACTTTTGATCATGTTAAGGAAAGTCCCTTTTAAGCCAAAGCTTTCTGAAGTTTTTAACAAAATGAATGCTAGATTTTTCAAAAGACTTTTTATGTGTCTAGTGGTTTAATCTTATTTTTAAAAATTAAAAAAATTGTTTATATAACTAATTATGCAATTTGTTTTCCTTAATGTTGAACTACCCTGCATTCTAGGTATAAATCCAATTTGGTCATAATGAATAGTTTTTTGGATATATTGTCATACAATGGAATTGTATCATAGTCTCATTTGAGTTACTGAGAATTCAACTTATGCATATACACACATGTATGGAGAAGAAGTGAGAAAGAGATAAAAAGGACATAAGTTGAATTGGAACAAATCTACTATGCCTTCAGCTTCAGCTCCCATGCACTTTCTCATAGTAGAAACATCTTGCTTTACTAAATAGGTTTCTAGTATCTTCTCTTTATCAGACTCACAGTTAGCCTATTCATTATGATATTAGAGCTATTAAGATGGAGTTAGTCTAGTATTCATTTTCTTTTTTTTTTTTAAACCCATACCTTCTGACTTAGAATCTATACTAAATATCATTTCTAAGTCAGAAAAATGGTAAGTGATTGGCAATTGGGGTTAAGGGATTTGACCAGGATCCCACAGATAGGAAGTGTCTGAGGTTGGATTTGAACCCAGGATTTTCTGCCTTCCTTTTTATGGGCTTATCATCTATGTCTCCAGGTCTGGCTCTCTAGCTGCTGAGCTATCCACCTTCCTAGCATTCTTGTACGCTTTTAGAAGACTCTTTATACTGTTTTCTCTTTTGACTTATTGTATTGATTGTAAAGGTTTAAAAAAAAATTCTAGTGATTCCCAGCATCACATATTAAGTCTTCTGTTTGGCATTCAAAACCCTTCATAACATAACCGCTTTCTGCCTTTTCAGCCTTCTTCCATCTTCCATTCCCCTCCTCCCCCCCATACTCTACGAGCCAGAGACAACAGCTTCCTAGCTGTTTCTCAAATGCTCCACCTCCAGACTGGGCATTTTCTCTGGCTGTCCCTCCCTTTCTCCATCCTCCAGCTTCTCTGGCTTCTTTCAAGTCCTAGCTCAAATCTCTCCTTGTACAAGAAATCCTATCCTGATCCCTCTTAATACTAATGTCTTTCCTCTCTTGATTATCTCCAACTTATCCTGTAGATAGCTTGTTTGCACGTAGATGTTAGCATGTTGTCTCCCTTGTTAGACTGAGCTCCTTTTTTCTTTCTTTTTTTTCTTTTCTCTCTATCCTCATTGCTTAGCACTGTACTTGGGCACATAGTAGGTACTTAATAAATGTTTACTGGCTGACTGACCCACTTCAACCCAACCTTTTCCTCCTAAATATTTTGTTTCTCCGCACGAATTGTTTTTATTTTTTCTAGTTCTATAAAATATTTCCCTTTGATAATTTGATTGATATAACATTAAAATGATATTGTATTTAGTGTATTGCCATGGCCCTGCCATTAGCACTGAATATTTCTCTCCCTCTCTTTCTCTCTTTCTTTCCTCCCTCCCTCCTTTTCCTCCCTCCCTCCTTCCTTCTCTCCCCCTCTCCCTCCTTCCCTCCCTTTCCTTCTTTC